>NC_133755.1:105897703-106097703 GCF_036562045.2 Rhinolophus sinicus
TTTTTAATGCTGAATAATATTCCAGTTTTTGGATATACCATTTTTAATTTATCCATTCAGCTACTGAAGGGCAGCTTGGTTCCTTCCAACTTCTGGCAATCATGAATAAAGGTGTTATAAACACACATGCATGTGTAAATTTTTAGGTGGATGTACATTTTTAACTCCTCTAGGTAAATACAAAGAAACATGTTTGAATTATCATATGGTAAGAGTATCTTTAATTTTGGAAGAAACCACCCAACTGTCTTCTGACGTGTCAATACCATTTTGCATGCACACCAGCAAAATATGAGAGTTTCTGTTGCTCCACATCTTTGCTATTATTTGGTGTTGTCAGTGTTCTGGTTTTGGCCACTCTCATAGACGTGTAATGGCATCTCATTGCAATTGTAATTTGCATTTTCCTGATGACATAAGATGTGGGGCATATTTTCTTATGCTTATTTGCCATCTGTACATATTCTTCGGTGAGGTGTGTTAAGATCTTTTGCCCATTTTATAATTAAGTTGTTTGTTTTCTTATTGTTGAGTTTTTAGTGTCCTTGGTATATTTTAGATAACAGTCCTTTATTGGATATGTCTTCAGCAAAGACTTTCTCATAGTCTGTGGCTCATCCTCTCATTCTCTTGATATTGTTTTTCATACAGCAGAAATTTTTAACTTTAATGAACTATAGCTTACCGATTATTTCTCTCATAGATTGTGTCTTTGGTGCTGTATCTAAAAAGGCATCACCATACCCAAGGTCATCTAGGTTTTCACCTATGTTATATTCTAGTTTTATAGCATTACACTTTACATTTTACTCTGCAGTCCATTTTGAGTTAACTTTTTGGAAGGGTGTAAGGAGTGTGTGGGTCTAAAGTCATTTTTCTTTGCATGTGGATGGTCTAGTGGTTTCAGTGCCATTTGTTGAAGAGACTGTCTTTAATCCGCTGAATTGCCTTTGCCCCATCGCCAAAGATGAATTGACTATATTTATGGAGTAAATGTTTTATTTTTATTTTTAGTGCTTTGACATCTGAATTTTAACTCTTCTGATTTTAGGATTGTGATCCCTTTTGCAACACAATCAGACAGGAGGAGTCTTTTATGTTTCTGTAGTATTGCAATCAGCGTCTCTACTTGGCTGCCTGTTTTATGGACTGTCTTTTCATGAATGAATCATGTAAGGCCTAAAATTAAGGCTCAATTTCATATGTTACTATGAGATCTGGGGAAAACAGGAGAGTCGCAAATGTCCTATCTGCATTTTCCCTCTTCCACTCTACTTCGACCAAAAAAAAAAAAAAAAGAAAACAAAGGAAAAGTTCCCCATGCCCAATAACTTTGTTATTATGGAAACCTGGCACAGTTTCTGCTTGTCCCTGAATAGCAGGTTTCGGGTCTCTTCCAGGCTGCAGAATTATTCCAACAAACCAGTCTCATCATCCCATAGGAAACGGGTTACTCTGTTCTTGTGACACTACAAGTCAGCCTTCCACAGCCCCTGCTTGTTCTCTCTATTCCCACCTGCTGCTTCTGTGTGGCCCTGCATATTGTGCTGTGTCCTCCCAGCATAGGCTGGGAGTAAATGCGATTAATAATCTGCTGCTGTCCTCAGTACTAGATTTTGTGTTTGGCTATCCCGACATTTGTCTTAGAGGAATCCCTCCCTCACTAAAGGGTGACTAAAACAATGTTTGTATAGTAAATTACTTTGAATGATATTGTTTCTGTTTCTGGAACAAAGTGCTAGTGGGTTTACTGTCTGGTACAATGAATTTATGTCTCTTTACAAGGCAACTATCACACAGCTTGCAGCTCCTTACAAAGTCTCAGTTCTCTAAATTCAGGGTTCCTTGGCTGTGATACACAACACCTGCATATGTAACATCGACCTAAGTTGCTCTACCAAGGCTCTGCAGGACTTAGGAGGCTCAGGGAATCAATGCAAAGCTGACTCATGAGTAATAATATCTTTTTCTACTGACCCAGAAATCGCATGTCGTTTTCCAGAGTACATGCAAATGGCAAGATAATTTGTTGACTTTCAAGTAGAGTAAATCTAATTCTTTATAGTTCTTGACAGCCTCACGTTTTAAATCTGTTTTTGCTGGTATGCTTTTGTTTGTTCCTTTGTTTTTAGCCTTCCTCAATAGCTTTGCTTTGATTTGTTTTTATACTTTGTACATAGACTTGAGTTGAATTTCTCTCTGTAGTTATTTTAAAGTTATTTGTATAGGTGATTATCTCTAAATTTATTGATGTGACTACAGTGTTTGGGCTCCCTTCAGTGATATCATTTTAGATTATATTTACTGTACATATTATTATACGTATCGGTTTACCTATGCAATTTGTTGACTTTTTAAAAATTACTTTTATATTTCTCTTTCTTTATTATCTAGTGATTTCCTTTAAAATTATAATTTTTATGATTTTTAAATATTTTTCCAGTAATTTTTGTAATTTTCTCTTCATTACAATTAAATGTTAATGATTTATTTTCCCCTGCTTATTTTCTTAGCATTTTATTATCTTCTTCTACTTTGTCCATTCTCCCTTTTCCAATGTATTTAATTATGTCATTTCTACTTTATCAGAGCATAAAATGTTGACATATATTCTTGAACTTATTATTACTTTTTCTTTCATATTAGCTGTAGAATTAAGTTGATTCAATGCTCACTATCACACCTTCTACTAGAGTTCTCCCAAGTTCTATCTTATTTGGATAAAGCTCGTCAAGTAGGTTTTTTTTCTGGAAGGTCTATGTGTATAATATCCCATGGATTTTTGCAGTTTTATAATCTTAGTACAGTACCCTTGCCATTTGAAGGATAGCTTTGCTCAATATAAAAGTCTTGGCTCAAAACTTATTTCCCTGAGATATTTGAAGATCTCAAATTATTTTATTGTTTTCTTATTTATATACTGTGTTTGAGCATTCTGAATCAATGTGGATTTCTTTCCATTTAAATTTCTTGATCTTTTTTTTTACTGGATTTAAGTAATTTTATTATTGTATGTTTTATAGTTTGTCATTGGGATCAGGATTTTTCAGTTATACGATCAACCCATTTTATTGGTAGCATCGGGTGCAGTGTGTTTTTGGAAGTTTTTCACATGTTATACTTTAAATATATCTGTCCTATTTTTCTTTTCCAGAGTTGTTAGCAGTACGCCCTTGTTGGTCTCAATGCCCTCTCCTCATTTCCATGAAATCTGTACTTGGTTCTCTGCCCCAGTATTCCTTTGGATGTGTCTGCCTATTTTGAATACTTCATTACAATTGATTTGAAGATAATAGTGATTTCTGTATTCTCTTTAATTTTAGGTATAGGAGATGGTGGTTACTCAATCTCATTTATAATATTGCAATATTTGTAGGATATGTGCAGTAACAGATTTACACAAAAATAATTTCTTATATTCTGTATTTTCTCAAAAATACATATTAACATAATCAACTTTAATAAATATAAAGAGTACAAACCTAATGGGACAATAATTATGGGAAAACTGAGGGGAAATGTTTATAAAGCTAAAATTGCTGTATCCATTGTTAGATGAATGTTTGTTACTCTGATATTCTGAAAGAACTGTTAATTATTGAAAATTATTTCCTATCACAGAAGGTAATGGAATATTTATTCATGTGTTTACAATGTTGGACTAGCACTGAAACTCAAATATTGAGAAATTTAATATAAAAATTTTACAAATTAATTATGTTTGCTTATGAATATAAAAATAATGCATACTCTTATAAATATAGAAATCAAATACTAGGAAATAGACTCCAGAAATATTCTATCACAACAGATTATAGAAAGTAAGTTTTCATTCAGGAATACAGGAATATGACAAAACTAAGAAGTAAACATAAATATGTCAAGCAGAAATCAATATAAACAATTTAGCATATGTTTTAAAGGTGGCATATAAAATACAACATCTATATCTGTCTGTAAGCTTATTAATGTATTTTTAAAAAGAAGGAAAAACACTTCTGTCTTAACTTGTTCCAGCTGATATTACAAAATGACATAGCTGGGTGGCTTATAAATGACAGAAATTTATTTCCCTACAGTTCTAGAGGCTGGGAAGTCCATGATAATGGTGCTAACAGATTCAGTGTTTGGGAAGGCCCGCTTTCTAGATGGTTCCTTTTCAGTGGGTCTTCACATGTTTGAAGTGGCTAGGGTGCACTGTAGGGTCTCTAAATAAGAGCCCTAATCCCAATTATGAGTGCTCTACTCTCATGACCTAAGCATCACCCAGATTACCCACCTACTTATACTGCCATCTTGGGTATTAGGATTTCAACATATGAATTTTGGGGGAACAGAAAAATTCAGATCTTAGTAACCTCTTAAAAATTGAGTATGGGATATTTTTTCCCATTAATTAATTTCAAATTAATATCTATCAGGGAAAGAGACTCTACTTCATATTAAATAATGCATTCTTAGTTTCAAGAAAGGTTGTTTCAGTCTTAAAAGTTTGCTCTGCTAAGATTGTTGCGGTGTTGTTCTAATCTCGTCTTATCAAAAATAACTGTAACATGACTAGAATGCTAGAGTATCAATTTCCAATTTTATAATAAATATTGAGGAAAATAAATTCATGTCCTCCAGTGAAGGTATATCATTACTAGTATCAAGATAACTCTGAAAATGCAAAATGATTCACATGGTTTGAGCAGAGGTACTGGGATATAATTGGGCAATATATTCTTTAACATCTAGATCATTGCTTCTCTTTCAGGGAAATTAAAATCCCAGACGTTATGCACTAGATTTTCTCCAGGTAAATATCATCTCTTATTTCCATGGTAGTCTAAATTGTGAACAATAAACTCAGACAATACCTACACAAGAAATCTTTCCTGATTACTTGTCTGTGCCTCTGTCCAAGACTGATTAAAGCTCCCTTTCTGGTTCTGTCAAAGAAAAAATGCACTACACAAGTTAAGCAGTCAAGAGACACTATTGCAATCAGGGAGAGGAATTGTACCCACCTCCACTGAAATGAAAGATGGGAGAGTATTTTAGCATTAAGGTGAGCAGTGAATAAAGTGAAGGCATTGAGAAGTACAAATTGGCAGTTACAAAATAGTCATGCGGATGCAAAATAAGGCATAGGGAATATAGTCAATATAGTCAACACTGTAATAGCTATGTATGGTGTTGTGGGGTACTAGAATTATCAGCAGAATCACTTCAGAGGTTATGTAAATGTCTAAAAACTATATTGTACACCTGAAACTAATATAATATTCTATGTCAACTGTAATTTAAAAATTAAAAACAAAACACAAACTACTGGAGAAACTTAAAGGGAATATCGGTTAATGTCCTTAGGCCATCTGTGTTTGCTAATTGGTGCTTATGAAATTTAGGCTCCTACCCTCCCACAGAGGCCAGAAAATAAGGGCACTATCTTTATTGATCATTATATTTCAAAGGGACAGTGCCCAGATCCTTGAGAAAGACATTTTTGGGTTATAAAAGTGGCAAGAGGCTGAGAGAAGATTTATATCTGAAAGGGACAGAGAAAGAATTTACAATTGCAAGTTCTCTAAACGCTCTAAGAAAATGGAGGTCAGGAGCCTGTTGTTAGGAAGAAATCTGTCTAAAGTTTAGTCAAGCTAAGGAGGATGATAAGGCCATCTTGGTCAGTTCTGACAATTTTACTCTTACATAACTTTTTAAAATGTGTTCATGTCGTTTTCTCCTCCACTAACCGGTGAGCTTCTTGAAAGTAGATGTTTTATTGAATTGTGTGGTATTTTATAGTATTTTATTCCCTTCTCCTAGTCATGCTCTTAAGCTTTTCACTCTCGCACTGATATTCGTCTGACTTTTTGACTTGTTTCATCCAATAGAACATTAGCAATCATGATATAAGCTGAGGCTTTACAAGCTGAGGCTCTTTGTAACTGAGACTTTCTCTTTTGCTGCTTTTTGGAACTTTAGTGTTATGAAGTGAAGAAACATGCATTAGCCAATTGGTGGAAGAGAAACCTGTGTGGGACAAAGACAAACTGCCCTAATTTAGGATCCCTTAGATAAAACAACCTCCCAAATGTCAGATGTATGAGTTCATCCTAGACCATTCGGTTTCAGCTGAGCCACGAGCAGAACACAAACATTTGATAGGTTGGCCCACAACAAAAGAACCATTCTATCAATATTTTTGGAAGACATAATAATATTTATTACTATATGCCACTACATTTCAGGGTGTTTGTTAAGCATCACAAGGTAATTTGTACACCCTCTTGCCACTACCATACTTATATACTAAGTGTTTAATTACTTTGAGGAATAAACAAATTAATTATATACGTTTGGACGAACAAATTACATCTGGAACCTGAGTGAACTATCTATGATACAGGCTATGTAGAAAAAGCAAAAACAAAAATCATGTGATTTATATTAAGCAGTTAACAGAGTCAAGGCCAGGGTAAACACCATATATATATATATATATATATATATATATATATATATATATATATATTCCTTATCTACATTTCTGATAGGGTTAAATTTGATAATTTTAGACCTAATTTTAAAAATACGTTAGATGCTTGCTCAAACAGTATCATAAAGCTGTGTAGTATATGTCAGCCTGGCTTTACAGAAGATAAATAATGTGAAGAATCAGCATTCTCTTTTATTGGGCTGTACAGATAAGCTGCTCAGACTCTCTTCAATGTATGTGTATGCCTTAATTTAGCATGGATCTACTTTTGTCAAATCTGGAAAAACTCAGGCAATTAAAGAAGTAGAGCAACCAGGCATACTTGAGTTAAGATACTATACCATATTCACATCTATGCGTATGAACGCGAGCACACACACACACACACACACACACACTCACTCTAAACATCTATTAATTTACTCTACAATCCACTCACTCCCATGACTAATATACTTATTCGATCTGGACTACATTTTCCCTTATTTTCTGTCAAAATCTCAACTCAAAGAACATCTCTGTGCTTTAACGCATTATAATCTGAGATCTCAATGAGGGCGCTTCATTTATTTCCAGTAATCTTGTAGTTCATTAAGATATTTTAGTTCCTTTATACTTCACCTATCTGGCATTAACTTTGTTCATATTTTTTAGCACAGAGTTTTGTGCATAATCGATACCTGATGATCACTGCAAATTTTAATTTGGTTAAATAGATAATAAACATTGAAAAATTTGAGTTATAATATTTTATGTGATGAATGTAATTTTATATGTTAAATATCATTAACATATGATAGGTATTAAGTAAATATAAGAATAAAAACCTATTACATTTATCAATATAGATAGGCTTTAGAAAAATATCAATGTATTCATAAAGTTAACAGTGGTTCTCTTTTTAGAGTGTCATATCTAGACATTTTAATTTTCTGACTCTGATTATTTTCTAATTCTTATGAAATAAAAATGCATTTGTTTTATAATGACAAATACAATTGTTAGTCTGATAATTTAAAAATATGTATGTGTTCTCAAAATATTTGAGTAATTAAACTTTTTATCCAACTCTTTTTGAAATATGTGATGTTAAATTAAAATTAACTTTGCATGTTATTAGCTTTTTTATATTTTAAAATCCGTAGGTTGTTAAAAAAAAAAAAAAAAAAAAAAAAAGCATTTATAACCGATGCAGTCAGTGTTGCAGTGATAACACCTAAACACTCCCAAGTATGTCAGCTGACTTCCAAAAGCCAGTGTCTATCTACACTTTTCCCACTGATCTGTTCTCAGGATGCTGGATGTGTGTGGAGTTAATGTTCCATGAGGCAAAGCCATACTCACTGACCAGCCAGTAAACAAATACAAATACACCAGCTTTCTGATTCTTTAGTTAGTAATACTGAGGCTTGTGCCATTCTGTTTCTTCTTGGGATTATTCTCCATATTCCAGTATGTGCCCACCCATCATTTCTGCCTTTCCTTCCCTTCATTGTGGTTCCTCATCTACCCTGGACCCTCCCATCAATTGCTTGAACTAAATCCTTCATTTTGAGTCTGATTCTGAAGGTACCCAAACTAACAAAATACGTCTCAAATTTGTATCGATATGAATAACTTCTGTTTGCCCTAAAATTACAACCAGGTTGAGGTGAATAGCAAACAAAACAATTTTCATATGAATTTGGCTAACATGTAAAATTACATGTCTGTCTCATCTAAGTAGAATTTTCAATTGAAAAATAATTAACTAAATTAATTTAACCATATTTTAAGGAAATTTGTATTATTTTTTCAGAACTAAATGAAAATTCTGTGCATCAGATCTTTTAGAGGGAAAATTGCAGGCAAGAATTTTGACAGATAGTTTTGAGTAAATGAATGTTAATACAGGAAGGGAAGAAAAACTGGAAGTTAATGACCAGACACTGTCAGAGACACTGTTATCTTATGTAATATTCACAGCAGCCATACAATAAGATGTAAGTAGAGACTGAGATTTAGTGATGGATAAAAGATTAGATTTTAGACTGTCTGTCTTTAAAATTATTCTGTGATAATGCTGTTCTTCTACATAAACTGAAACTAAAATGAAATCATGTGGAGACTATTTTACTACATGTTTATAAAATTCAGATTCTAGTTATCTATAGATCTCTCTCTCTATATATATACATATATATATATATGTAAATACATACACACATATATATATGAAAATCTGTAGAACAATTATATATATATATATATATATATATATATATATATATATATACATACATTTGAAAATCTGTAGAATCAATGCCTCAAACCCTTTTGATTTTATGTGAGGCTGTGTTTCTCACACATTACTACCTACGAGTTCCTTAAATAGCAATGCCTGAAAATTTCTTCCTTGAAAAATTCATCCTCAGACATCTGATATTTCAATTATTCCTTTTTTATATACTATAAATTATAAATGCAGAATCATTAGTTTTTTCATGGTTGTAATACTTAGAAATAAAGTTATTATCTAGGTAACATTTTAGCTGACTTTATAGCAAAGTAGAGTTTATTTCAGTTATAAAATAGGAAGGACAGGTGCTATCAAAACATTTTATATCTTTGCATGACATAAAGGCTCTATTCCATGAATAAAACTTTAGTTTTCCTTTAAACATTAAAATGTTGGAGAATTTTCAGAATGATATTTCAAGGTTTAAGGAGACATGACATTTTACTAGAAAAACAGAGATGAAAGTTATCAACTCCTAAATGAGAAAAGGAAATACAAAGTTTTCCTTATTCTACCAACTTTGGGAGAATCTCATCAATAAGTTGACTAACTTGGGATGGCAGCATACATAAAAATTTATTCCAAAGGTGACATCAACATGATTACCACATTGAATTTCAGAACTACAGTTAAAATGTTACACTGATGTTTAAAATTAGATTAGGGGGAAAAAGAAAAACTCACATATATCATACATATTACTCCACTTGAGCTAAACTGTGGTTTATCTTTTCCTTAAGCATGGCTGTTATTGCCTGTTTTAATAGAGGGGTTTTAAGTCATTTGATTAGGTACCTAATGAATTTAAAGTACTAATAATTAAATTGTCCACTTACCCCAGATACTGCAGGGCAAACCATTTGTTTTATATCAAGAAATAGGCTTATCAATCCTCTAGTAATTTTTACTAGATGAGTTATTTCGAGGGAATCAATTAATTTTATTATACTGTGTCTTCATGCTGAGGGCCTTTGAATGAAACATTGCCCTGGCACCAATTTGTGTATGTTTCTATGTATGGTTGGAGCCTCTCTCCACTTTCAGAGACACACAAATGTTGTCTGTTCTACTCAACATTCTGTTCTGTGTCATAGTAAATTGCTTAGAATCTATAGTTTATTAATAAATACATAGTAATTATTCAATACATAAGAAAAGGTTTTATCTAATAACTTGGTAATATAGACAACTAAACTCTATGTAAACATATTTTACTCTGGTCTTCTTGTATCAAACCAAGTCATAATTTTTGGAGAGAATAAATCTAACTTGTTAAGTGTATAATATTGATTCATTATGGAGACCTCTTTTTTTTTTCTTTTCTTTTTTTTAAGGCAAGTATACCTGATGATCTCTATAACAGATGTCATTGTCATATCAGGAGTCAAGGAAATTAGATTTTTCTCATAGATCTAACCCTAACAAAACTGGTAATATTGGGTACCTCATTTTTCATCTTAGACTTTAATTTTCACCTGGAAGTAAAGCTATGTGATTTCACGAGTTATTTCTCAAACCTGCCTTTAAGCATTCAAGTCTTTTTTCCTCTCAAACCACATCTGTGAGCATCCTCAAAACATATGATTGGGTTCTCTTATGTTGAAGCTGTGGTGAGGAACAAAGTCTACTCTGCTTATTTTATCCTTCAAATTTGGCAAACCCAGAGAGTCACATATGGAAAGATCTGAATTTGAACATCTGAAGGAGTATTCCTACGCTTCTATTATAGTTTTCATTTAAGTTCTGATTTAGGGGCTTTTGTCAAAAGACAGAAAGATGCCTAAATGATGTTTCCAAATCGAAAAAGCATGTGTAGCTCACATTTTACATATACGCAGAATTGTTTGTTTTGTTTTAAATTCTGAACATAGAAAATATTGATATGGCTCTTAACTGACTAAAGTACAAACACAGTGAATTACTGTGTTTAGTGTGTGTCAAATAATGGAAACCAATCTAAGAAAAGTTGCTAATCTCTCAATGTGCTATACAATGCTCAGAAAGATCGTTGACATGTTTGGCTAATATAAATGTCTCCCAGTAAATGCCTCACATATTTTTCAAAGACCAATAGGCTTACTTCTTCAGCAAATATAAAATGGAATATAACATGTTGACATGATATCAATTTAATCTCACCCTATCACACATTATCCATGATTATGCGTAGATTATGAGCTTGAAAACATTTTTTTTAAATTGTGCCTTAGAACAACTTATCTCAATTTATAACTATGTGTCAAATTCTAGCAAATATTCTTCCTATGACTTGATAAATACTGAGAAAAAAAGAACAATTATTTTATAATATTAAAATTAAAACTCTTAGAAAATGATACTTACATATTTCATATTCATGGAAAAATAGGTGAAAATGTAAAGTATATGTACACTTTTAGTTTATCATTGTTTGTTTTGCGATAACTGAAAATAATAGGCTATTATCACTGCTTAATATTTTTGTGTATGCTTGAATTCCATAGTAAAAGTAAAGTTCAATTTTTTTTTAAACGTACATTTTTAAATAATCAAAGTTTTGGCTGCCACTAATGCCAGGCTTAGAGCTACTCAGCCAGAGGTACGGGACATGGTGAAGCCAGATGCCGCTTGTTTGGGTTTTATGAACTTTTTAGACATTTTATGAAAGTCCACAGCATGAGCCAAGGCAGGTGTTTTGTACGAAAAAAACCACTGGAAGAAAAAACCACTGGAAGCAGCTTAGGTGTGCCTGGTAGTTGGGTGGGACATCGTCTCTGAATTACCAGGGCAGAGCCAATGTGTTAGCCATTTTGATGGAGACTTAGATATGGCATCTGCCTACATCTGCACTCAGGAAGGGAAAGGGCTCAACAAAGTAACAGCGGCTTATGATAGCTCCTGTGTTTGGGAAAAAGCTGTTCGTTCATCACTCACCCTGAAACCAGACAGCTCAGTTCTGCCCCATATGACCCTGTCACCTTTCAAGCTGTTGCCCCAGCACTAGCTCTCAGAGAGAGTGAGTTCATCAGAAAGTAAGTCCTCCCTTGATCTCTTTAAAAAGAGTGCCTGGGAGTGCAGCTGCCCTCCATCTCATTCAGCCACAATCTCTGCTGGTTTTCACAACCAGAAGTTATGGGAACTTCTCTCCCCAGCACTGGAACCTTGGGCTGGGAGGGGCTGGGCCCCATCGCTTCTCCAGGGTGGGGGAAGAAACCTCTGCAACCAAGATATCCATCACGATTTTTAATGGTCACACACAGGTGTGAGACCAGCACATTCTGCATCCCTGCCCCTCCTACCGGTTTTGAGGTGGCTTCTTCTGTATATCCTTAGTTGTAGGGCTTAGGTTCAGCAAGACTTCAGGCAATTCTCAATGAAGGTTGTTGTGTAGTTTAGTTGTAATTTTGATGTGGTCATGAGAGGAGGCAAGCACAGTATTTATCTATTCCACCATGTTCACCAGAATCTTAGTGGAAAATCTTAATTTACCTTGGAAAATAATTAATAAACACTTCATTTCTAAATTAATTCAATCTGCTAAAACTTACTATTGTAAGACATGTTTTTTGCTTTAATCATATGCAACACTATATGAAGATCTTGACTGAACTTGTTCCTGGTGAGAAATGTAGATATAACATTTCTTGGAAATTGCTTCGGAAATGAAAGCCTTTATTCAATAATGACAAATTACAACCAATAACTTACACAAAACACTTAGGTAAGCAAACATGATTTTTTTAAAAACTTAAAGTATAAAATATAGAATACTTCATGATTCTCTTACTTGGCTTCATCATTATGGAAACTAGACCATGATCAATAATCACACATTTATGACCTACCATGTTGAAAAAAAGTCTTGAACTGATTTCCTTGATATGCAAAGTAATCAAGGAATAACAAGAAAATGTATTTTTGAATAACCAGAAAAGTTTAATGGGTATGTAATAGCTAAACATTTTTCTTTCTTTTTTTCCCACGAGATAACTAAAATACATGAAGTCACTGTCTAATTATCTGATAATGAAATTACCTAAAATAAAGTATTTATTGTATAGAAAAATATATAGCTATATACCCATAATTATAATATGTGTCTTTTCCAAACCGTATACATCTCTGGGTATGGTATCTTGAAGTACAGAAATCATGCCATAATCATAAACTTCAGGGTTTCCCTTTGATAACTTTCATCTGTTATCTGGGTCTAAGTTTCAAAAAAAATCATGTGAATTCCTTCCTCTGTATTCAATATTATAAACATACTATGCGATATGCACAGATATGTCATTTCTGATTATACTGTCTTATGCTCATACCTACCCTCTGATTTTTGCTTTAGTTCTATGTGTGTATTTCCTTTAATTCTCATGTCCTCTCATCATTTTTATACGTTTTTTCTAATGAGGGAATCTTTCATTTAAAAATGTGTAAGCTGTTCCCTCTAGAGAGCAGTATAATTGGCAGAGGGTCAAAGTGATATCTTAAGAGAAAAGGGATGAATATCATAAACACTTGCCTTTTGAGGTTAACATGAGTCATGCAGTTGATTGTTTGCAATAATGACTGCAATAATTCCTCACCCTGAATTGTTTTCAATGTGACTTTGCAATTCTGACATGCCAGAACTATCTATAGAGAGACACATGACTCAAAAATAATTATGTCTGCAACTTTGGGAACATTTCATCTAGAAAGGTCTCAAAGTATGCTTAAGGCATTGTACCAGAAAAAGTACCACAATTCTAGAGTAAATTAAATTGTTCAAATACTATAAAGGTCTCTAAGCCCCCACCTTTTTACAGGGTATAATAAGGTCAAGAAAGATTCTTAAGTGGGTCTTTTTATTATGCAAAAGGTAGAAATTGCAAAGATTAGAACCAAGAGCCCAGAGGGCAGAAAAAATACCAAGAAGGACAGAAAAACTCGTATCAAGAGAGCAGTAAGAGAACAATGGACGGGAAGGTGTCTCCCATAGCTTAGTTGAGAAGACAGGACTGAGATTCCAGCTCCAGAGGGCAGAACCAGGCCATGATTAAGATTGTTTACTATCCATTGAATTTGGAGACTTAGTATATATAAGAGGCTTTCAGAATTGCTAAGGAGCAATAATTGCTTAGTACCTTCCGTTCTCCCTTTTTTGAATGGAAGCATTTATTGTAGTTATGCTATCTTCTTCTGGCCATTACATGTTGAGAATGTGGGGGGAAGATTAGTTGTATTTTGAGTTCAAAGATTTATGAATGAAAAGGAACCGTATTTTAGTATATTTGTTTTCAGCCTGATATTGCACCAAAATCCTGGACTTTTAGCGTGATGCCAACCTTGCAGGAGACTTTTAGGGTTCTCAAGAATGGGTGAGTATATTTTGCATGCCGAAGTAACACGCAGAATGCGGCCTGTTGCAGATTGTAAAAATGACTGCATTTTTCTCTCTCCATATATATGCATTCTTTTTCACCATGACTTTGTAGCTCCTTGCATCAAAAGGTGATGGTCTAAACTGGGTTTCTAATTCACTTTGATCAATAGAATTAGGTGGAAGTGACATTGAGCCAGGTCCAAACCAAAGCCTCAGAAACCTTGACTACTTCCGTTTTATTTGGTTGATGAGACATACATAGCTCAGTAACTTCCATCCTCCTGTACATTAGCCATAGCATCTCAAGAAGCAGAAAACTACTGATATGCTTCTGACTACAGTCATACGAGGGAACACAGCTGAGACCAGAAGGACAGTCTTAGCCCTGCCTAAATTTCAGACCCACAAAGTCATAACCTAACAAAACATATGTATTAAGTCACTAAAGTTTGAGACAATTTTATTTGCAGCAGTGTTAACTGATACTGACCATGGCTGATAGATTAGAATTGGGTGTACTCTCAGGGAAGGACATAAGAATGAATGGAGAAACAGATTTCCCGTAACCCTCTGCCCTCACACATGCATAGCTCCCCAGATATCAACATGTGTTACAATTGATGAACCTACATTGAGGCATCATGATCACCCAAAGTCCATAGTTTACATTAGGGTTCACTCTTTGTGTTGTACATTCTATGGGTTTGGGGAAATGTATAAAGACATATATCCATTATTATAGTATCACATAGAGTATTTTCACTGCCATAAAATTCCACTGGGCTCTACCTATTCATCCCTTTTCCTAACCTAAGCCACAGACAACTACTGATACTTTACTGTCTCCATAGTTTTAACTTTTTAAGAAGTCATATAGTTGAAATCATACAGTATGTGGCCATTTTGGATTGGTTCTTTAATTATGTAATAGGCATTTAAGTTTTTCTCATGTCTTTTTATGGCTTGATAGCTTATTATTGTTTTAATGATCCATAGAGTAATTTTGTTTCTATTTTTTTATTGAAGTATAATTGGCATATGATATTATGTTAGTTTCAGGTGTGCAACATAGTGATCTGGCATTTATGAATAACAGATAAAACCTCCAGTTGTAAGATAGATAGCTCATTTATTTTTAATGCTGAGTATTAATGTTCCATTATCTGGATGCACATAGTTTATGTATCTATTCATCTACTGAAGGATATCTTGGTTGCTTCCCAGTTTTGGCAGTTATGAATAAAACTGCTCTAAACATCAATGTGTGAGTTTTTGTGTGGACATAAGTTTTCAACACCTTTGACTAAATACCAAGGAGCATAGTTGCTGGATCATGTGGTAAAATACGTTTAGTTTTGTAAGTACCACCAAACTGTCTTTTGAAATACTTGTACCATTTTGTATTTCAATTAACAGTGAATGAGAGTTCCTTTTGCTCCACATCCTCGACAGCTTTTGGGGGTGTCAGTGTTCTGGGATTTTGGCCATTCTCATATGTGTGTAATGGTATCTTATTGTTATTTTAATTTGCATTACTCTAAGGACGTATGATGTGGAGCATCTTTTCATATGCTATTTGCTATGTATATATCTTATTTATATATCTTGTATTTATATAAGGTATATAAATAAGAATTCATAATATATATATGTATGTATCTTAAGTGTCTGTTAATATTTTTTTAACCTATTTATTATTTGGGTTATTTGTTTCCTTATTGTTTCTTATATAACAATTGTTTGTATATTTTAGATAACAGTTTTTTTATGAAATGTTTCTTTTGGAAATATTTTTTCCCACACCATGGTTTGTAGTGTGCATGTGTGTATGTGTTTATTTTAATTTTAATGAAGTTTAGTATATCAATTATTATTTATTTTTCTTGGATAATATCTTTGGTGTTTTAACTAAAAAAGTCACCACACCCAAGGTCATTTAGGTTTTCTCTTATGAGGCACTGTACCCATGAGCATACTTTTAAAAAAAAAATGCTTTCAGCTGCTAAAATTTAAAGTAGTTTATTATATGGCAGTAGAAACTGGAACCAAACTGGATCCATGTTTTCAATACCAGTAGTCTGGCTCCACAATTTATGCTCTTAACCACACTCCTATGGAATGTGATACCACAAAAAAAGTCTGCAAAGATAAAAAGCTTATCTTAGGGGGTTATTCAACATTTTGAATACCGGATATGCTGTTGCCATCTGAAACAGGAAGGCATTTACATGCTCAGTTTTCTTGCATAGTTGGCTTATACATCATATTCTTAGATGAACTATAAATTTTAGGTGCAAAATGTCACTTGTGATCAAGCAGTTTACTGTGTGTTCACTAGTTCCTTTAAAAGGCATTTCTGAAAATTGCATATTCAAAGCTAGGAATCTTCATAAACAATTTGACCTAACCACACTAAATTTTACCAATAGGTAAAGCCCAACAATCATATAGCTTAACCCTTTGACAAAAAAACAAAACAAAACAAAAAAACAAAAAAAAAGAAAACAACTAGTCACAAAGTGGAATTTCATTTCCTAAATTGTAATCAGTAGTCATGCCTATAATGAGGAGCAGTTTAATAAATGCCCCTGTTGTTTCAGAAGAGCTGTGTGACATACATGTTTGATTATTGTAGTTTTAGATAAGCCCTTGAAATCAGGCAGTGCAAGTTCCCCCAATTTTTCTTCTTTTTCATAATTACTGTTTTAGTTATTTTTCATTCAAATATAGTTTTAAAAACAAGTTGTCAATTTCTACAAGACAGGTTTTAGTATTTTGATTAGTATCATGTGGAACCTATAGACCAATCTGAGAAAAATTGATGTGCTAATAATATTGAGCCTTCCTATTCATAAAAATATCATTTTAAGTATTTTAAATTGCTCCCAGCAATGTTTTATGGTTTTCATTTTATAGGTCCAGCATTTTCTTTGTTAAATGTAGTCTAAGAATTTTATGTTTTCAGTGGTAGTATACTTTGTGCTTTTTAATTTTGTATTCTAAAAGCCTGCTGCTACTGTACAGAAATTCAGTTTTTAAATATAGACCTTGTATCTTACAAAATTGCTTGACTTATCCATTTAAAGACTAATTTTGTGGATGTTTAAGTGTTTCTGCATACATAATCATATCACCTAAAAATAGCTACAGTTTTACCTCTTTTTTTCACAATCTACTAGCCATTTATTTATTTATTCATTTTTATTATTTTATTGTCCTATTTTAGTGGTTAGGACTTCCAGTAAAATGGTAAATAGAAATGAGAGCAGAAACTCTTACTTCATTGCTATTCTTTGAAGGAAAGTTCAACACTTCATGATTAAGAGTAATATTAGCTGTATGTTATTCTAGATGTTCTTTGAGATTTAAGGAGTTTCCTTCTACATCTTAATTGCCACAGATAGTTTTCTTTTGTCATGACTATATGTTTATTTTTTTAAAAAAATGTTGTGAAGTGTATGTGTGTTTACCGTTCTTGAGGTGATCATTTGTTTTTTTTTTTATCTGTTAAAATGATAATTTGCATTGATAGTTTCTGATTTCTACCATTTAGATTAAATTTCCAGTCACTGAACATTAGGTATATAAATACAGTTATATAGCATATACTCTTTTGTTTCTTAACAAAATTATTCTTAATTAAGAATTAAATCTAAATTCCACAAGATATAGGGACAAATTCATGTTTGCTGAGATTATAAGTAGTTGTTCTATTTGATTGCTACTTACTATTCCATTCTATGAATACATCACATTTTCCCTAATACTTTATGGATGTACATATAGACTTATTCTAGTTTTGGGATAATAAGAATAAAGCTGTTGTGAGCATCGTTTTATTTGTCTTTTTGTAAGCACATGCTTTTTATTTCTCTTGGGCAAATATCTAGAAGAATTGCTATGTGTTTAGAATAGGCATGCGTTTTAAGTTGATTAGAAAATGTCAAAGAGATTTCAAAATTGATCGTGCTATTTTTATTCCTCCCAGCAATATATGGTAATTCCAGTTGTTCCACATCCTTGCCAATCCTTGTTCTTAGATTTTGTTGTTGTTGTTTGTTTATTGGTTTCTTTGTTCTGTTTTAAATTTTAGCCATTTTGGTGTATGTTATTAGTATCTGATTTTAGTGTTTTTTTCCCAAAGAACTAATGATAGCAATGGTCTTTTCATGTGCTTATTAGCCTTTTGGATGTCTTCTTTTGAATTTGCTGGTTCAGTCATTTTCCTTGTTTTTATTGGGCTGATTGTCTTTTTTTTTTTTTTTTTGTAAGAGTTTTGTTCAATGTATTTGTATATGATGGCACTGTTGCAAATATGTCGCAAAGAGTTTGCCCAGTTGATAGTTTGTTCTTTTACTTTGCTTTTTGTGTGGTGATATAAAATATATATCTTTGAATTTGGGTGTAGTACTAAATATAAAATTATTTCTGAATTACACTAATTGTTGATACGGGCCAGACGGCATCATTTTTCCTGTGTCCCAAGGCTGGCTAAATGGTTCTTTGGATTTGATTATAAGTATTTTCAATTTGGTATATAGTTTCTTAGCTTATGTTATCTTCAATCTTTGTGAAAGATTGACTGAAGTGGGAGGAGAAGAATATGGATTTAACCAGATTAGGGGAACCAAGGGGACCAGAAGTTTGTTCCCCCATTACAGGTTGTGGGAGTTGTAACATCCATAAATTTTATACCAAACGCTATTTTATATTAATAATTCTCTTGGAAGTTCTTTTTTTTGATGAACGGTGTTTGTCAATTCAAACTACTCACTATATAGAGCTTCATTTACATTTCTAAATTATTTCAAATCCAAGTCTTAAATTGACTCCTTAAATTAAGTTGCTTTTATATTCTGTTTAAAACTACATTTTCTAAATCTCAGAAGAGTGACAGATTATAAGATCCCTACCAAGAAAAATCAATAGGTCTAAATCTAAGGGTAATAGAGCAGTTTATACAACTAGAAAATGTGATATTCTATTACATAAAACTCAGACTTTTTAAAAAATTCTGCTACACGTACAATTTCTGATTTAAAATCATACATCTTTGAACTGAGTAAAAAAAATAAAAAAAACAACAACAGAATAAAAAAACTTATGGAAGTTCTTTCCTCATGAGAATTGGTAATAATATCCATTCAGATTCAATTAAAAATAAACACAGAGGACTTCTGATGTCAGTCAAGATACAGTAAGATCAGCACAATCTCTCATCCCAACCTGTTAACAACTACAACAACATACAAAATCAATCACACAAAGTCTCTGAAAAGTAAACTAAAGCTGACTGAGTTTGTGGGAAACAAAATTTAAACAACCAACCCTAGAGTGCCACGTGAGCAGTAGGGATCCGAAGTGGCACAGCAAAAGCTTTCAGATGAGACTAAAGTAGTAATCGCTGAGAAAGTCTCAGGCTCACATTAGAGTGACACAAGGTCTAGACATATCCAAAATAGCATAACAAAGGCATTGGAACAGAATTGGTGCTAGAAACAAATAACAAGAAAGAACTTATTGTCTGAACCTGGGTTGATTGACTGTTAAAACAAAAAATATCAACATTCTTTAGAGGATTTTAACAAAATTCAGGATCTAAATGACATAATCAAACATCCAAGATGCAATAAAAAATTACTCACCATACAAGGAATAAGGAAAATATGACTGATTTCCAAGGGAAAAGATAGATACAAGGATACAAACCTATACCTCAGGGAATCCTTAGGCCCCCTCCCTTGACGCCAATAAAGGTAGTGCCCCAGGTTCTTGCTCCCTTTATCCGTCAGCCCACAACCTCTCTGTGTGGCCCTTGAGTGTGCTATGGACCTTCCAGGTCTTGTAAATAATAAATCTTGTTTTTTCAAAGTTCTCTATTGTTTGTTGATGATTTGCATCTTATAGTCATAAAAAAGAACTACAAGGGCTGGTGCAACCACAGCATTGGCTCTGGTCAGGGAAATGTCTATGGGGGTTCAGTATAAGTAACATGGGCCCAGGTGAGTGCCTCAGACATTATTAACTGGTAGCCTCACTATTGAATAGCCTTAGATAAAGATAACATCTACCTTACTAAAATAAGAAATGGAATAGGTGGAATTATATCTGAAATTACATATAAAAATAATTAATATAGGTGTATACTATAAATAGTTGTACGCTAACAGATTAGATAACCTAGGTGAAATTGACAGATTTCTAGGTCACATGCTACCAAGACTCAAGATTTAAGGAGACATAGTAAAGCTGAACTTACCCACAACAAGATTGAATAAGTAATAAAAATAAAAATTTCCCCAAATAAAAAGCCCAATATTTGATGGACTCACTGAATTCTATCAAATATTTAAAGAAAAATTAACCACAGTCCCTCACAAACTCTTCCAAAAAATAGATGAGGAAACATTTAATAACTCATTCTATGAAGATAAACTTACCCTAATACCAAAACCAGACAAAGCTGTTACAAGGAAAAAAACATAGTGTCTATATATATATAATGTTAATGTCTAATTATAGCAAATACCAGGAGTGCCAAAAAAATGTATATAAGTGGGCACTTTGGTCAGCATTGCTCAAGCAGTAGTTCGCCATGATCAGAAGTGTCTGGATACTGATGGCAACCACTTTGAGCACCTCTTATAATTTCAGAAGGGAAATGTGACTTGTATTCATCATTCGTCATCATTATATATTGAGTATTGCAATTTTAATACAGTTTGCCTTTCTTAAAATGTGGATACTTTTTGGCACCCTCTGTATATATAACTGTCTCTTTTGACTATAGATGCAAAAAATTATCATAACATTAATTTACAAACAATAATGCTGTATCAATTATCCATGTGAAGAACAATGAAATTTGACTAATAGTTCACATCAAACACAAGAATCAGTTCCACAGGATCGAAGATCTAAATGTGAAAAGTATAATAACAATAATAATAATAATAATAATAATAATAATATAGAGAAATATCTTCATGCATTTGTGGTAGAAAAAGTATGTTCTACTAGACCAAAAATCACTAGCATAAAGGCAATGTTTAATAAATGGTATTATATAAAATGAAGTACTCCTGTTCCTCAAAGACATTATTAAGAAGGTAAAAAGTCAAGACATGATGTGCAAGAAGATTTTTACAACAAAAACTGACAGAAGTTTTACATGAAAACAAAATAAACAAATGTGATACATATTTTCAGAGAACTTAGGTCAACCTGGAGAATAAACAAAACCAATTTTTTATCACATCATTAGAAAGTTGTTCATTATTAGTAGAGATTAAGAGGAGTTGGTACCTCACCTGAATGAAAGAATCTTTGTTTCCTTGAAGGCTTCTATTAATCAGTTTCTTTAACTTTGTCTTCTAGCCAGTGTTTGCCAGCATGTGAATCATCACATTATTTATGCATTCAACAACTGCTTATGGAGTACCTTCTACATGCCAACACTGTGCTAGGAGTTGGAGAGACAATACTGACTAAAAGGTACTTTTTTTTTTTTTTTTTCATCAAGAAGCCTACATTTCATCAACACATGCAGACATGCTTAAATTAAAAAAAAAAAAGTAAGTTCTATGACAAAAATGAAATGCTAAAATGTCTTATTTTAATAATCTATCCTTCTTTCAGTCCACATGTTCTCCCTTTTTAGTGGATCTCTGAATTCAGACAGGATGTTCACCCTACTCACAGGATGCAGCAAATATTGACACTATCCCTAGTCTGAAGGTTAAATCCCCATGAGCCTAATCTAATCAATACAATCATTTTAATTCAATTTACCTTGTCGGGGAAGGATATATGCATAGCTTCTTGGCATGATTCTGCTCATTGGGGTTGTAACAGAAGTTTACAAACTTATTCAGAGGATTTGGAGAAATGTTTGTTTGTTTGTTTATTGGTTTGCTTGGGGTTTTTTGCTTATAAAATGATAAACACGTAGGAAAATGCCTCTTTTATTATTGTGGACATAATATCTGAATGTAATTCTCAGAAGTTAGCAACTTCCTGGGGAGAGAGCTAAGGTCAAAGTCAGTGCATTGAGAGATTGAGAAGATAAAAGGAATCAGGGGTATCAGTAATGCTGTTCAGCAGCTGGATTTATTAACTTAGATACACTTTGTAGTCATGTGAGAAATATTTTTATATAATAAACATTATATTATCTTTAATGTTATGTCAGTTTAGTTGAGGCTTTACAATATTTTCATCCAGAAGCATCTAGAATGACACACATTCAATCAAAATTGTAATCAAATATTATTATTTTATTAGATAAAGCTAAATTCTCTGGAAGTAAACCATTCCTCTGCAAGTATAAACTTTCAAGTAAATTGATTTTTTTGTGAAATAAAAAGTAATGATGGAGAACAAAAACAAATATTAAAATAATTTATAAAACAACCGAAAATAACAGCATAATTATGTCCAAATTAAAATGGAAGGAATTTAATATAATAAATAAACCAAAAATAGTCTCTGTAGTTGATTTCAAAATTAAGATACAATTTATAGTTAAAAAACACTATTTATAAATGGAGAAATAATTATTCAGAATATAGGATTATCACAGGTGGACAATTAAGAAAAAAATTAGTTCAGAACCATTCAAGCTAAATCTAGATAGAGTTAAAAAAAAAACAAAAAACGGTTTACAGAAGTACTTAGAAGGAAATAGAGGTTAATGCTATCAGGTATCTGAAATGAACACATGTCCATATATAGCAGAAGCCAGTAGCCAGTAAAGAATAGGAGTAAAGGAACAGAAAGAGCAAATTTAAATGTATAAATAATTTATCCTGAAGCTATGTTTGTATGAACTTCCTTGAGTCATTTGTAAGGGATAAATATACATAGTACCAAAAAAACAGGACTTTTCCTGGGAAAGAAAAAGTGTCAAACAAAAAGATTAATTATTTTTTTTAATGGGCTATATTAAGAAAAGACAAACAAAATGGAGAACTATATTATAATGCATTTAGTATAGCAAATATTTTAAACATTTTAAAAACCACCATATAACAAGATATACACTGTCATTCCCGAGAAACTTCCCTCATGCCACTTTTTAGTCCATATATACCAAATAAGATCTTGGCAACTAAGTCAACAAAGCCTAATGACTACCAATTAAATTATTGTATTTCAAAGAGGAGGGTATTTAATGTACTTTAGAAAATATCATTATAAAATCTAAGTGTAAATATGTTTGTCCATTTTGTGTTAATTTTGAGTAAACAGTATGCATGAAAAACAACCAAAAGAAAACACGTGAATACACAAACATATAAAGTAAGTAATTGTGTAAATTTGTAGGATTGTGGAATAATCTTTTTTCTCATTCTTTTGGCTTTCAAAATTTCTGACATCATCTTATATTATTGTTGTTATTTTATTAAAATATACATAATCATTCCCACACATGGCATGTGCATTTCCAGGAGTACTATGTAATCCATAGTTCTCTAAATAACAATTAAAAGCATGAACACATTTATAATTATCACGTACAAGCTTCATCGTAGAAACAGGCTAACAATTTTTAAATGTTTGTTTTCCTTAAAGACTAAAAAAAATAGATGTGCTTAAAAATGTTTGGTAAAATAATTTCAGTTTCCATAATAGTTTTCCACTTTAATTAGTTTAACACATCTTTGTAAATGAAAATTTCTTATTGCTACTGTATTTCCCTAAAAATAAGACCTAGCTGGACAATCAGCTCTAATGCGTCTTTTGGAGCAAAAATTAATATAAGACCCGGTCTTATTTTACTATAATATAAGACCAGGTCTTATAATATAATATAATATAATATAATATAATATAATATAATATAATATAATATAATATAATACAATACACTATAATATAATATAATACAATACACTATAATATAATACCAGCGCTTATATTAATTTTTGCTCCAAAAGACGTATCAGAGCTGATTTTCCAGCTAGGTCTTATTTTTGGGGAAACACGGTAGATATGAGAGGAAAGTTCTAAATCTATACCTATGCTCGCATGGAGATAAATTATATCAAGCTACAACATGGATTCCTCTGCTAGTACAATCCTCTTTTCTAGCTGTTCCTGTGTCAGGGTATTTAGTGAGAAATCATCTGAATATACGGTATAAATCCCTACTGTACTGTTTAAATACCATGGTTGATTCAATCTATGAATCCATTACTTTATCCCCACAACAAAAATACTCTTCTCTATATTTTTTTAGTCAACTTTTATTCTAAATCACCCCAATGCCTGTGAAATGGTAAAATTTGCAAATTCTCATTGGCGTATACATGGAAATTTTTTTTATCCAGCTAAAACAAGTAGAGTTGGGAGAAAATTTCATTGAGTTTAATGGGCTATACGCATTTTTATGAGTTTTGTAAATCACTTCTGTGTAAAAACAAATTATAGCTGGCTGTCCTATTACAGAAATATTGATGGAAATAGACCAATTTGACCTTAGTAATGTGAACTTCCATAATCCTATTTATTGCCTAAGGATATGGATGTGGGTTCCCTGTTTTTTTCTAGAAAGGCTAATTGAATATATATCTGTCATGATATTATAACTTTTTAGAAGTCATTTTTTGAGTGAAATGGAGATTGGATTCTATTATATTCATGCAGACTGTTTTTTTTTCTTTATTTGACATACACAATACAATAGAATATCATTTCAGCATTTCTTAGTGTTCATAATCATAACGTTTTTCAATAGTCTGTCATCTTAAATGGGAAGAATGTGAAAGGATTTTTTTTCTTAAATTAATATTTTGAAGTAGAAAGTGCATAATGTAAAGCTCTAAGATATAAAGTGTCCACTTCAATGAGTAGTTTTGACTATTGTACACATCTGTAAAATCATCATGTAAATCAAGGCCTACATATATTCATCACTCAGAAACTTTCTCAGTATTTCTAGTCATTATACCACTTCCACCCCATTGCCACCAAAGAGCCATTTTCTGATTCCTGACACCCTAGATGACTGTTGCTTGTTCTTAGAAATTTGAACCATGCTGAACATGTTCGTCTTTGCAACTTTCTCTTGCTTTTAACATAGTGTCGGTTACATAAAAACTTCATGTGTATGTCAGTGTTTCGTCCCTTATTTGTTGCTAAGTAGTATTCAATTGTGAGACTGTGAAACAATAGTATTCATTCTCTTCTCCAATGGATATTTGCTCTTTTGCACAGTCCTGCTGTGACTTACCAGTATTGATTTATTTATTTTTGCTGGGGGATGTGGGGACGGTGGAGAATAGCTAGGGTTGAAATTGTAAGACATCTGAGTTGTTTCCTATTTGGTGCTATTATGAATAAAGTTTCTATGAATATTTTTCAACTAGTATTTTGTGGATATAAGAGGCATTGTTTTGTTATGTTCATTACCTTGGTAAATACCTAGGAGTGGATATGTCAGTTCATAGTATAGTGTATATTTAATTTTATAAGAAACTACCAAACAATTTTCCCCAAAAATTGTATCATTTTATGCTCTCACCATCAATACATGAGAGTTTCAGTTGCTCCACAACTCACAAATACTTGCTTGTAATATTTTTGATTTTAACAGTTTTAACGGAGGTGTGGTGGTTTTGAATTTTGCATTTTCCCATTGACTGAAGGTATTTTGCATTTTTTCCCATGATGATAGTCATCCCAATATCTTCTTCTAGGGGTATCTGAGTCTTTTGTTCCATGCAAAGTCATAAAGTTTTTTTATCCAGCTGTTGTTAGTGGACGTATTTTATGTCAATTAAATGGATTGAAATTATTGCATAAATACTTTAAACCATTACCAAGTTTCTGGGTAAATCAATTATAGAGGGAGGAGTGTTAAAATTTATAAATAT
The DNA here is from genome assembly GCF_036562045.2 of Rhinolophus sinicus. Lineage (NCBI taxonomy): Eukaryota > Metazoa > Chordata > Mammalia > Chiroptera > Rhinolophidae > Rhinolophus > Rhinolophus sinicus. Next base: position 105,923,683 of record NC_133755.1, read on the forward strand.
AATTACAGATTTGTTTATTTCTTTTCTTAGTTCTGTCAAATTTGAAGCTTTTATATAATGCATATACAGTTAGGATTTTTACATCTTTTTGATGAATTGAAACTTTTATTACTCTGAAAAGTCCCTATTTTTCTGATATTCAGCAAATATCTGTTGTCTCCAAGTCTCTTCTTTTGATTTGAGTATACCACTTTATGTTTTTATTGTATGAGGGTTTTCTTACAATAACTTTTTTACTTTTAATCTATCTATCAGTTTAAAGTATATCTGTTTTAAACAGCAAATGTTTGGGCCTTGCTTTGCTAACTAATCTCACAATCTCTGCCTAATTTTTTGAGAAGTTACTCAATCTTATTTAACGTATTTATTGATAATAGTGGATTTAGTTCCATCTTCTTAGCATTTGTTTTCTCATTTACTCATCTGTTGTTTTTGTCTTTCTCTTTTACTGCCTTTTTAAAACTGTTTATTTTTGCTTATTTTTTCTTTTTAAATTTTGTTTTATCATCACTAATATTTTTATTTTTAAGTATATATCTATGTTTAAACTTTAATTGTTGTGATAAGATTATAATACACATTCTCAAATTATCACAGATACCTGTGAATTAATACAACTTCATGTATAAGAACATCCCCACAGTGTACTTACTCCCATTTACCCTTTCTATTATTTATGCAATAGTGTTCATTTCCCTCCATATGAGTTTTAAGTTCCATAAGATACTATTATGTTTTTGCTGTACATATCAATTGTTCCTTAAATAAGTTTAAAAACTGTAACTCTTTGTCTTTTAAACTTACCCATATCATTTTGGAAACTCTCTTCTTAAATAAAGTTTACATGTGGTATTATTTCTTTAGCTCAGAGAATATTTTAAAGCATTTTTTTGCAATGTGAATCTAATGGTTACAAATGTACTTTAAGTTATGATTCATATATTTTATTATTAAAAATATATTAGCAATAGACTTCTAGGTTATCGTTCTTTTTTTTTTTTCCTTTCAGTATTCAAGCATATAAGTTTATTATCGTCTAGCTTCTGTTATCATCTGGCTAACATTATCCGAAATAATGTTTGTTTTTTTAATTACACACAAAGCAAATCACAGAGCCAGATCAGATTCAAGGGGTTGAAAAATGGATTCCTCTTGATAGGAGATGCTGCAAAATACCGTGGCCATGAATTCTAATCTAAAAGAGTTTACACCCTGGAAAAAAGTTTACATCACCCCCCACTAACAAATATGCTCACGGTCTTCCCCAGAAGTTTAATCACAAAATTCCATGAGATCATGCTTAGGGGCCAGTATCTTTTTATCCAAAATACTTCCAAACAGGGATGTGGCAGCTCAAATCCTATTCAAGATAAGCAGATTCTCAATAAACCTCATAACTGCCATGCCTATGAACTCAGAAGATCACCATACTCCCAAAACACAAGGGTGAGACAGGGACAAGATAACAGCAAGAGACACTCTCATTCAGTAAAGAATAATTCTTTGATCCATTTTGAGATAATTTTGGTACATGGTAACAGATAGCAGTCTAGTTTCATTGTTTTGCCTGTGACTTTCCAATTTTCCCAGCACCATTTATTGAAGTGGCTGTCTTTTCTCCATTGTATGTTTTTAGTGTCTTTGTCGAAAATTATCTGTTCATATTTATATGGGTTTATTTCTGGCTTCTCAAGTCTATTCCATTCATCTGTGTGCCTGTTTTTCTGCCAGTACCAAACTGTTTTGATTATTGTTGCCCTTTAGTACAAGCTGAAGTCAGGGAGTGTGATACCTCCAGCATTGTTCTTTTTTCTTGGGATTGCTTTGGGTATTCAGGGTCTTTTGTGGTTCCATACAAATCTGATGATTTTTTGTTCTGTTTCTTTAAATAATGCCTTTGGGATTTTGATGGGGATTGCATTAAATCTGTATATTGCTTTGGGTAATATGGCCATTTTAACTATGCTGATTCTTCCAATCAACATGGGATGTCTGACAGAAAAAGTCGAGAACCACATGATTTCACTAATATGTGGTATATAAAACTGAAAACAACAAAAGAAGAAGACAAACAAATGAAAAAACAAAAACTCATAGACACAGAAAATAGTTTAGTGGTTACCAGAGGGTAAGTGGGGAGTGGGGTGGGAGATGAGGATAAAAGGGATCCAATATATGGTGATGGAAAGAGAACTGACTCTGGATGGTGAACACACAATGTGATATATACAGATGATGTATTACAGAATTGTGCATCTGAAATCTATGTAACTTTACTCACAATTGTTATCCCAATAAACTTTAATTAAAAAAAAAAAAGGAAAGAAAGAAAGAAAGAAAGAAAGAAAGAAAGAAAGAAAGGAGGGAGGGAGGGAGGGAGGGAGGGAGGGAGGAGGGAGGAGGAGGAGGGAGGAGGAGGAGGAGGGAGGAGGAGGAGGAGGAAGGAAGGAAGGAAGGAAGGAAGAGAGAGAGAGAGAGAGAGAGAGACAGAGACAGAGACAGAGACAGAGACAGAGACAGAGACAGAGAAAGAGAAGAAAGAAAGAAAGAAAGAAAGAAAGAAAGAAAGAAAGAAAGAAAGAAAGAAAGAAAGAAAGAAAGAAAAAGAAAGAAAAGAATAAGAGCACATGGTAGTCACTGTTCCACAGCAGTTTTGGAATTTGGGTAGACATATTTCTCCAGAGCTCAAGTAGTGAGGAATAGTCCTTAGTATCCAGTTTGGCACTCTGGGGTTTGTGTCTCATACTCTTAGGTCATCCTCTGATTCATCTGGCCCTCCTTTCCATAAAATCAGTTTGTCTATCTTATGTTAGTTTCCTCAACATTTTGTTCCAGAAGTATGTAGGCTAATGCTGTTAGGTAATTAAAGTTTTAGGATGGTTATATTTTCCTGTTAAATTGGGTGTTTTATGATTATGAAATTCTTCTCTTCATCTCTACTGCTATTTTTTGTCTTAATTATGGACTTTATTTATGGCATTAACAACTTTCTTTTGATAGTAGTTGGACTAGAACAGTATTTCCCATTCTTTGAAAACATGCATTGTTCATAGATTTAGCGTTTGTTGTGAGCAACATATAGTTTTTAAAAACAAAATTTTGATATTTTCTTTAATTATAACCACAGTATTATTTTATGCATATTGAATGAAATTACTGAATAGATGGGTTTAATCTGACATCTTACTCTTCCTCCTTATTTTCTCTTTGAACTCTTTTTTCCTCCTTTCTCATTTTTTTGGATAACCTGTGTTTTTTAAATTTATTTTTTGCATTCCCTAGTTCATTATTATACATGTTTCATTGTTCATTTAGTAGTTACTCTAGAAATTCTCTACATGTGAAAATATACGTGTATATTTCCCTGCATTTTTATTTTTGCTACTCCTAGACGATGCAAGGATATTTTTCCAATTTGTCTCTTTTTCCTCTCACCTGTGAAATTATTGCAATGTTTTTCAAATCTATATGCTTTTCACCTCACCGTGTTATCATGATTGTTTGACAAAACTAATTATCACTTCAGGTTAAAAGGCTGCTCTTTACTTCATTCAGAGTTCCCACGCTTTCATCTGGAATAATTTTCTTTCTACCTAAATAGCTTCTTTTATAATTTTCTGACAGTATATATACCGATATTAAATTCTCCCATTTTTGTGTAAAAAAAAAAAGTACATTAAAATTTTAAACTTTCGTCTGGAGGCTATTTTTACTAGGTTTAGAAATCTACAATGGCAGTAATCGTTTTTCAGCTTTTAAAAGTGCACTTTGATTGCCTTTTCAAGTCTATTATTATTATTAGTAGTAGTAGTAGTATTAGTATTACATTTTTTGTTTGTTTGTTTTTCTTGTTCCAATCAGTTTTCAGGCTTGTTGGGTCTTTGCAACACACACACGCATGCGCACACACGGATTTATTATGATGAATAGTTTTCTTCATAGTTTTTCTGCTTGTTATATTTTTTAATCAGTATTGGAGAATTCATTTGCTAGTAATGTATCAAATATTAACGGGCTAGCCTTTTTCTCCTGTTATACGCATATTGGAACTCCAATTACAAAAATATTTAACTTTTGCATCATTTTCCATATTTCTACAATTTACTAATGTATTTTTATCAATTTTGGTTTTGTTTCAATCTGGATAATTTATCTTTGCATTTTACAGTTCACTAATTCCTGTGTCACTGTACTCATTCTGCTTCTAATTTTTATTTTTGTATTTTATTTTTTTTTTAAATTCTAGTATTTCCATTTGATTCTTACAAATTCTGGTTCTCTAGCAATATTTATTATTCTTAATAGATATATTTTCTTACAATATTAGCCATAGTTGTTTTTAAGTTTTTTTCTGATAATTATTTAATATGGCTTTGTTTTACTTTTTTTAAATTCTAACCATTCTGTTCAATGTTTTGGTAAATCTAGTAATTAATTTTCTTATTTAATGTAAGATTTAATATATGATAATTTGTAAATACTTTGGATGAAGTCGTCTTCCTTCAGAGGAGATTTAATTTTTTTGGCAGGTGGCTGCAAAAGTAAGGGGCGATTACATTGAGACTATTACTAATTTGTTCCCTTTATTCATAGGATGTCTAGAATTACAAGGCATCTTTAATGACCTCATACATCTCCACTGAAAGCCTGAAGTGTTCACTGGGTCCTTCCTACTTGTAGGATTTGAACTCAAATTGCTGTATTACCAGTACTTTACAAGTGCTGCAGTCTATACCTGATGTTATATCTGGATAGCAAATGTGTTCTGTTCACTTTCTCAGAGGGCAGTCCATTTATGTACAGCATATTATTTTCCATATGCCTCAATGAGACATTGCAGTTTGTTGGGTTCAATTTTCAGTGGATTTGGTTTTATTATTCCCCCTCTAGGATTCTTATTTCTGGAATCTTTCCTGCCTTTAAGACTCAAATTACATTTTCTTCCCCTCCCAAGTCCAGTGAAACTGCAGAAAGTATTATGCAGATTTCTTTCTTTTTTTTCTTCTTCTTTTTTTCTTTTTTTTTTTTTTTTCCTGTTAGGTATCTATGCCCCTAGGTGTGAATCAGCAAATACTCTGAGGAAAAAAGGCTAAAGAGTCATGTGGCTTAGGTGAATGAACTTCCCTTATCATCAGGATCTTTGCCCTTAAGTCATGACTGCTTTTGAGAGCTATTTGATGTGTTCAAACTTTTGTTTTATTTCCAACTTTTATAGATTTGGGGAGGAGGAGGAATCTGAAACCAGTGATGGAGTTCTTTATACAGAGTAGTGTATCTGGAGTACTTTCCAGAAGAGGAACAAACTCTTAATGCATTCTTACAATAAATTTTGAATAAATAAAAATTTTATATTTTAATACTAAACCAACAACAGAAATATGAACATTTCTGTGCTATATCTCCACATGTGTTATCACTGCAAAATATGTATTTTTAATACATAGGCTTGTTATTTATGCTAATATTATGTAAATCTTTGCTGCATAACTAATTAAAAAGAGAGAAGAGAATATATCCACATTGTCCCAGATGCCAAGGAGCTTACAAACACTCTCCACAATAGACAATTCAGTACCTGATTTATACTCTTCTAAATTTAGTACTTGATTTAAACTGTTTAAAAAAATGGTAACTATAGAGATAATTGTATATTTGCGGTACATTTTATCCTTTCAAAGGAAACTGGCAAGGAGATCACCATCTATTCTTTGAAGAGTGTTAAGGCATTTCTTCATAGAATTTTATTAATTAGGTCTATGGAATGTTAGTTAGATACCTAATGGACTTTTAGATTCTGTGTGTGTGTGTGTGTGTGTATGTGTGTGTGTGTGTGTTTGGATGTAAACAATTTATTTTGAATAGTATAAGAAATGTCTGGATTTGCATTTCTATGAATTTTTGAAGTTTTCTATCACAAAATATGTCAAGAAAATGTACTAAGAGAACAAAAGAATTATAGAAGCTAATGGTGACTATATAGATTAAAAATATATATTGCCATATTTTTCTTGTCCCTGAACTCAGAATATTCTGGATGCAGTTTATGGGAGAAAATTACTTCTTACATCTGACATTAAATGAATAGTTATGGAAATTCTCTCCCTGGATAGCTCCTTTCTCATTCAGCTCTAAATTACCATTATCATAACAGCTGTGTCAGCTAGCCAGCCTTGTTCTTAGAGCAAATGGGAATTAGTCAATCTTTCACTCACTGTCATGTAATCACATAATAATTTTAGAGTTTTACATAAAAAACAATTACATAGCAGAGGCCCATCTATTGATAAAGATTGTATTAATACTTAACAATAAGTAGTCAGTCAAGCTTTACATTTTCTGGTTGGAATAAATGTTAAATAACATGATGCAACATTTAAAAATAAATTTAAGTAGGATGGAATGGCAAAACTCACTCGACTAGAGGATTTTCAGAAGCATTGAAAATAATCGGTATGTAAAAATGATGAGTTAATTATTTTAAAATTAGGAATATAGCACATAAACATGCATAATTCAAAACAGATAACATGCTTATCAATATTATTTAAAATTGTTGATTACAAATTGGTTAGACATAGCACATAATTACAATAACTTGAAAGAAATGTATCCATATTTACCATCTCATTTAGTCTTCAGAGAGCAAAACAGAGTAATAAAATTTCCAAACTTTAAATGTGCTTTACATCAAAATTAAAATCATAATATGATATTAGCAAATTACTATGACCCGTAAAAAGAAATAATTTAACATGTTGCTCTTTATGTCCAACAAATGAAAAATATTTAGAAATTTGCAAATATTGAGAATGTTTAGTTTTGTACATATGTTGCAAACAGCTTTTGTAGTTTTATTTTGCTTTTTATATTTATTAATGATGATTTTTGCTAGTTTGTTTTTATGGGAACAAATATAAAGTCTTTCTGTTCAAGTATGGCAAAACAACTACCATGTTCAATAACTCTGCTTAAAACTTGTTTAAATGTAGAGGTTAACTTACAATAATATAAGAATTAATCAAATGACAAAAACTAAGAGAAAATAGATATCTGGATAGAGAGAAACACCCTGCAGACATCCCCACTTCTGGTGATATGGTCGTGGTTTCAAAAACCTATGAAAAAAGATTAGGAGACAAAGCTCAGGATTTTTCCTAATAGAAATTACAAAGAACACCCTCAAATAATGTTGACCCACAAAGAACTGTAGTTCTTAAGAATAAACTAGAAATAAATTTATTTTCCAAGAGATAACAAAGAAAATTACCCAATAAAACCTTGATACTGAGCTTAAACAGAAACAATTATCTGCACAGAATTTATAAAATTTGTAAAAACGGTATTTTTATGAAATTTGCTTGTTCTATAAATTGAAGCTGGAATTTTGTATGTATATTTTGTTAAAGATATGTTTAAAAATATTTCATGCAATATTTTCTCCTAATCTTTTGCTGTATGATTATTATCTTTGTTTTATTTATTTAAAACACTTTCCCCACTCAACGGGAAGATTAATATTTGCATTTTCAAATGTGATTCTGGTTTCTTTTTTATATTTATTATTATTTTAAATTATTGGAGTACGTATTGATGTTTGGCATGAAGAAGGGCTTGGACTTTAACTTTTTCATTATTGATTTTTTCTTACATCATTATTCTTTCAGATGGTATTAAGTTGGTGCAAAAATAATTACGTTTTAAAGATTACAAATAATACAAAAACCGCAATTACTTTTGCACCAAACTAATGTTACAATTATGTGTATGGGTAAATTGAAGGAAAATTATCTAGCGGAGTTTAGAGTTTTCTCTAATGGGTTCTATCCATATTTGTTAATTTTATCCATAGGTGTTGAATTTATAGCTAATTTTATAGTTTTTAAGTAGATGTTGAGCGTTTATAGCAAAACACTTTTTTAATTTTTATTTTGTAACCTGATATACAGTACAGAACTCTTATTTCTGATAGCTGTCTACATTTTTTTTTGTGGGCAATACAATTAATACCTTCCTTTTTTTCCCAAAAAATGTTTAATGATAGACTTTTAGCGCATATAGTTTTATTGTCATTTGGGTTGTGCTTAGCAATATATAAAAATAAACAAGCAAACAGACAAAAACAACTTATTTTCTTATTTTGTATTCCTATCTTTATTTATACTTTCCCTGATGATACCATCATGACACGCTTTTATGGCTTGTTAATTAATATATCATTTCAATTTACTTTTGTGTATGTGGTTGTTTATTTGTTGTACTTTGAGTATTTTGTAGACAACGTAAAGCTGATTTTTTCTTTTTTACCCAATTTGTGACTCTTGTTTTTCTATTTAAAGTTTAACCCACTGCCTACTAAATTAATGTTATGGTACAGGGGGAGCTTGTTTCATTACTTTTCTTATTTTCATGCTTTATTTTTGTTTCCCTTAGATTCTATAACTTAAAATAAGCAAAATAAAGCATTATTCTAAAACATGTACATGTAGTGTAGTCTCACCTAGAAGATCAAAGAGAAGAGGATGTGAGATACTGTCAGTAACTACTATGTGAATATTTGTAAATTCCTCAGAGGAGGTTATAATTTAACATTGTAAGTGCAAACAAAATATTTAGCAGCTCTTTTAATCATATTTATATGTAAAATATTTTGCAGGGTTTTTTTTTTTTGTTTTTTTGTTTTTTGGTTTTTTTTTTGATTGGCAACTAAGAGCCGTTAGTGTTTTTCATGGCATTGATATTCATTCCATGTGTGAATGTGAATATCAATCAAATCACTATCTAAATTTAGTATGTGTTTTTATATTGTACAAAACACTGACCATGATATTGAGGGAAGTAAAACTAATATGTCATATCCTTAAATGTATTATGAAATTATTGGGAGAAAATAACTTACATGAAGTTATTGGTGTTTTAAACCAGACTGAAAATAATTTTAATGTGATTCTATTCGACTAGGAGGGGCTGCAGGCTATCAATGATGTTGACGTTAGAATTCAAAGAAGAAAGGGCACAGCTGTGAGAAGAGACTTCATCTAGGTCAGGTTCATGAAACATCTCCATATTTCAGAAGACAGGTTCAGAGTAGATGCTCTTCTTATAATGCTATTTAGTCATTAAATATACTTCTTTTTAATTAAAATTTATTGGGGTGACAATTGTTAGTAAAGTTATATAGGTGTCAGGTGTACAATTCTGTAGTACATCATCTATATATCACATTCTGATAGATGAGGGTAAAAGGGATCAAATATATGGTGGTAGAAGGAGAACTGACTGGATGTTGAACACAGAATGTGAACATTTAGTACACTCTTGTATAAACGGGTTTTCCTTATGTATATGAGCCCCTTTTAGGGCAGAAAGAACAACCTATTATTACCCTGTGTACTATAAAGACTACAATAATGTTGAAAGGACAATTACATTAATTACATCCTTATTAGTTATTAAAAATAAAAATATCAGTTAATAATTTAAATATTATTTCTCATGTATTTATTACCATCGACAATAATACACTCTAAAATATCTTGGAAATAACTTCCAGCAATATATCTTGTCCTTGATTTATATTACTGGTTCTTTCATTCAGTGAAGTTATATCCATATTGATAAGAAATTATTTCTTGGCATTCTTATAAAAATCCACATGTGTCTTAAATTAAAATAGCAACAGTAACACATTTTCCTTATTAAGAACACCTTATCTAATTTATTCTAAAATGATTGACATTAGTAATTGATAAAATGACAACCATTTCTTCTTTAAATGTCCTTGGAAGGATGGCTGTGGGGAAGTTTAGAAGAAAATGATCATCTGTTACCCTTATAAAAGTAGAAAAAGATGTGCAAGAGCACATCTGATGTTGAAGGAAAAAAACTGCATTTTCAATCAGCGTCTTGTAAAACTAATTAAAAGGTCTGTCAGAGAAAGCAAGTCAATGAAGACTATAAGTCATATCCTGTTTACAGCACCTGCTTCTCTGAGATTTTGCCTTTTTTACATTTTCAGGAAATTAGGACATAATAAATACAATTTACAGAGGAAAATGACTGATTTCTTTTTCAGTTTTAAAATCTCCCAAAGTAAATTTTACATAGATCAAAAAATGAGTGGTATTTTTACATTCAGTAACATACTCTAGGTTCAAACTATATTTATATATGTATCCCAATGCCTTTAAAAGTGGCTAGCAGAGAGTGGGAGTTCAACAGCTGTTTTTAAAATAATAACTGAAAGTAAGAAAACATTAGGCATATTCTTTTAAAATATAGTCATTCTATGACTAAATTTTTATGATGAATGGATAACCAGCTGGTTTTATTACAGAAATGAATAAAACCTGAGAATTAAATAGGTCTATCTGTTTGATCTTTCACTCATAATCTTATTTGATCCATTGTTCATTACAGGCAATTTATAGGAAATGTACACAATAAAATAGAAATAAATACTATGTTATCATGACTGTAGAAGATATATATATATCTTCATATATATGTATAAAAGCTGTACCTTTGAAGATATAACTTACTATATCCAATAGCATTATATTACTTAAAACTTGAAGAAGTCCACAATTTTTTCTTTTACGTCACTGAAACTTGTTCCACAATTAAATGATTGATGAATACATATTGATGTTTTATTTTTATCTACAACATGGACTTCTCTAATCAATAATTGTTTTTATGTATGACCGAATGTGTTTAAATCCTACCTTGTAGTATGCTACCAACAAAACCTGAGACTTCAGATTCAGTTTGAAACTATTAACTAGATCTAGGAAGTTTTTAATAGTCAATTTACAGTTCATTTTTAATTTTTAAATCAAATTCATAAATAAAGCCAAAAATAGACAAGATATTAAAAAAGAAAAATGAAAACATGACCAGACAAGGCTCATATTTAGTCACCAGTTGATTTAAATAGAAACAAACTCTTAGTTTCAATTGCAAAGCCTGCAATTTTGTAGCATCTAATCACTTGCATTATAATGTGGAGTCAGTATTTTCCTTCTGCCAGTAGATTATGTCAATGGAATAAATGTAATATAAGTCTTATGTACATTTGAAATGAATGTGCACACATTTCTGTGTATGATTGTGAAGATTAACTTTTGTTACTATAATGTTAGATATATATTTTAATACAAAAGAAGTCTCATATAATTTGAAACTCTACATGTTTAATACAATTCACTTTTAGAGCAAATTTATGTTCATAGCAAAATTGAGGGAAAGATATAGACGTTTGCCATGTATCACCTACCTCCACATATGAACAGCCTCTTTCAATGTCAAAATCCAGTACCAGTGTGATACATTAGTTATAATCTATAAACCTGTTTTATATATCATTATTAGCCAAAGCCCAGAATTTACCTCAGGGTTCACCCTTGGAGTTACATTCAGTGGCTATAAAAAATGTATAATGCACGTATCTATCATTATAATATCATATAGAGTAGTTTCACTGCCCTAAAAATCATGTCTGCTTTGCTTATATATATCTTCCTCCCACTAACCTCTAACAAACACTGTTGTTTTTACTGTCTCCATCATTTTACCTTTTCCAGAAAGTCATACAGTTGGAATCACACGTTATGTAAGCTTTTCAAACTGGTTTCTTTTTTCATCTTTTTTTTTAATTAAAATTTATTGGGGTGACAAGTGTTAGTAAAGTTACATAGGTTTCAGATGTATAATTCTGTAATACATCATCTATATATCTCATTGTGTGTTCACCACCCAGATTCAGTTACATATATGGTGGTGGAAGGTGAGCAGGTTGATTTCTTTCTCAGCTTCCTCCCTGTCCTTTCATGGCTTGATAGCTCATTCTTTTTAGCAATGAGTAGAATTTAATTGTCTAGATGTACACACTTTATCCACTCACCTACGAAAGGACATCTTGGTTCCTTCCAAGTTTTAGCAAATATCAATAAAGATCTATAACCATCTGAATACAGGTTTTTGGGTAGACATAACTTGTTAACTCTTTTGGGTAAATACAAAGGAGCACAATTCCTGGATCATATGGTAAAAATACTTATCTTTGTAAGAAACCTCCAAACTGTTTCTCAAAGTGGCTGTTCCATTTTGCATTCACACTAGCAATGTATCAAAGTTCCTGTGGCTCCACATTTTGTCAGCATTTGGTGTTTTCAGAGTTCTGGATTTTGGCCCTCTAATGGGTGTGTAGTGGTGTCTTATTGTTTTAATTTTCATTTACCTGATGACAAAGGATATAGAACATGATTTCATATACTTATTTTCCATTTGTATATCTTCTTTGGTGAGTTTTCTGTTCTGGCCTTTGGCCCATTTTTAATACAGTTGTTTGTTTTCTTATTGCTGACTTTTACAAGCTCTCGATATATTTTGGATAACAGCCCTCTTTATGAGATGTGTGTTTTGCATGTGTTTTCTCCTACTCTGTAGCTTGTCTTTTTCTCTTGAATACAGTCTTTTGCAGAGCAGAAGTTTTTAATTTTAATGAAATTCAGATTATCCATTATTGCCTTCATGGATAATGTTTTTGTGTTGTATTAGTCGTATATTTTACATGTGATTCATGCATATAATTATGCATAACCATATATTTTACATTTATTAAATAATTTCTATGTTTATATTTCATAGTGTATTAAATATATGGTATATATCTACATGAAACATAATTTAGGATGTACAATGAATAGAAACATAAAAATACCCATAATATATGTCATATACATTTTATATAATTTGCTATAGAGTACATAATGCAATATGTAATAAATATAAGTATAATATAAATGATGCAAATATGAAAGTATATAAATATTAAGATATAAAATACAATATGTAATATAAACCAATATAGTATAAAGTATCAACTAATATAACATTATTAATTAATTTCATATATGGCATATAAAATATTTAATAAAGATCCCATAGAGTTATAGTTTAGCACAAATTTAACACATATAGTACATAGTATCCTGAGCATGCACTCTACCCAACCATCATTTAGTATCTAACTTAGGGTTTGTATGAAGTAGAAAAAGGGTTTGTACTTCATTCACTCTGGGTTGTTTCTCTCTATCTACCTTGAAAAGAGTCTACTTATTCTTCTAGTGATCACTTAAATAGTTTTCTACGTTGAAATTGCTAATACTACAAACATTGTTAAAGGGATTTTTTTCTATGTCACCATAGTAATTGCAGAAAATACTAAAATATTTTAATATTTTAAAGACTTTAATATTTAGTGGTAAAACCATTTGTCAATTTCTCATACAAGATTAGACTATATTGAGTAAAAATTCAAAAACTTACTCATTTTTATATCCCCGTCAATGACAGTGCTTGACTTTGAAAAAGTGCTGAGTAAAATTTTTCTTAATGAGTCAATACAATAATTTTTGTTTATAGTAGCTGTAAGTAATCAATTGTTGTGGTGCCTGTGCAGTTCTTCCATTAAACATCTTTTCTCTTATTCTCATATTTACGCCCAGTTTCTTATACTCCTAAATACTGTCTCTCCCTTTCAAAACACGTAATACTACATTAATAAATAATTACTAAGTTTCTTATCTTCACATCACTTTAACTGGGGAGTACGCTTGCTGTGTAAATTCCACTATAATAATTATTTATTCACAGATGATCCTAGGATGTGAAGTCCCTCTGTAAATGTGAGAAAGCCTGGAAAAATTCTGGTGGTGTTTGAGAACTATGAGTACTATTTGTAAGAGAAAGGGAAAGGAAAGAAGACAAAAATGGAGGAAAAGAAAACAAGTTGTAGTGATATAATTATTTGGGTAACAAAACACCCCTATTTTACACAGAAATACATTTTTAGAATATACATTTCAACCAAGCAGTAAGGAAAATATAAAAAAAAAAATTTTAATATGTTATGAATTGTTTAGTTTGTATCCTGTACTCTAAGATACATGTTTTGAGGATCTCATAATATCAGTACTCTCATTTAAAAGAGAAAAGCCAGTGTGTGGTTGTTATTATTTATATGAATATTCATAATATTTTCTTGTTCAACTTTAATATCCTTTACTTCAGCTCCACACAACATCTCCACAACAAAATATTAAACCCCCATCTTTCCAAGAAAATCTATTTTCTGTCTCTCTCACTTCCTTCTTAACACTATTCTTTGACTTCATGGTAACCTAGAATTATTTCCATAGTGTCTTTTTCATAACTCTATTAGTTTCATACTATTGTTATTTTCCAATGAGATCCCATAATTTATCAATTCAGCTCTCTTGATACAACTTCCAGTTCTCTTGCTTTCCAGGAAACACATCAAGAAAGGGTGTAACCCTGGATTAATCCACTACTACTTCCAGGTCATTTGCCTGGTGGTATAAAAACACTTATTTATTTATGATCTGTACCAATGTAAATTTCTCCTTTATTTTCTAAGTGCTTCAGAAACTTCCTGTGTGCCTAAGTTTGCTTCTTTGCCAGTTCTCCTTTGCATAACATTTGGAGATTTGCCACTTTCCTCCAATCTTCTCTGGTATTTGTTGCCCCACACTCTCAGATCTTCTAATAGGATACATCATATGATCATCAACATTCATAGACAAATATCAAAGGAAGTAATATGTGGAATAAAATCTAAAAGTATCCCGTAGGTCCATTCTCTACGTTAGTCATGACTATCTTCAATATTTGTATTTAAACACTATGCAGAATTTTTATGAAGAAACAACAGTAAATATAGGCACTTGTAATGAGAAAGATGCTTTGTAAGTACAGAACTTAACATTTCTCAGTATTTTCAGTGAAGTAGCTACTAGAAAGGGGTTATGGCATTTTTGTGATTAGCAATTGCGTGTTGAACTGATTTTACTCAGAGTATGTAATATTTTCTTCTTTTTTGTGATTCTTAATCTGGTTACCTCAGTTTTCCTTTAAAAAACTGAATATGACTATTTTATATCTGTAAAACAATCAAAACATTTTTTTCACATTTAAAAATTTTGGGTGTTCGAAAATACATATTGATTTGATTCTAAAATCATAGAACTTAATAAGGCTCTAAAGAAAGGTATAATAACTTCACTTATTACAAAATATGCAGCAGTCTAATAAGAAAATGAGAAGTAAATCTATACATTAAATGTTGAATTTGAATGTTAACTTACATGATACTGAAACCTTTTTAGCTAGAAATGCTCTTGGTTTGCAAATGCTGAGGGTTAATAGAAATTCATGGGGATGGTTTTGATGAGTAAGCCTTTTGTAAATGTAATACAAATCACTGTGATTCATCGTGCTATCTATAAAACATTTTGATTTTCCAATCTCACAGGGAAGTAAAAGGATGCATAAAGGCCTGTATAATGTTTTGAATGTTCTACAGACAGAAAGTATTACTATTCAACTTTACCCATCATTCTATATAGTAGACATTGAATCAAAACTGAAATTTTGAAGGCATCATAATTCCTGGCTGTTTCCTTTTTTGGCAAAAGTTGTTTAACATTTTTGTGCTCACCTTTCCTGATCAATAAAATAAGAATAGAACTATGTTATCTAGAGCTTCTTGACTGTCTTGTAAAAGTGCCATGTAAAATATTATAGCTGATTTGAGCTTTAGGAAATCCAAGGATTTGATTTCTGTCCCTAGTGCAAAATGTTTTAAAATTTCGTGACCAGGAAATATTCATAATTTAATAATATTTTCAATGCACACACAGCAATAGTTTTTTGTTGTTGTTGTTTTCTTTTAACACATTTTAAATGGTTCTTCTGTGTTACATAGTATATGGACTTTCTTTAGAAACCCTCAATCTCAGATAGTAAAATTGCAAAAAGATCGGTAAAAGTCATTACACCACCTGTGGAAAAGGGAAGATTTTTTTCTTTTAACTACAAGATTCTACTTTCCCCCCATTTGCTACTGGACTTTGTTTATCAGAATTCAAAACATCCCAAGTACCAGAAGGATTGGTATAACATAAAATTATTCTAAAATTTATTCTTGAATGGGAAAACAAACAAACACACACACACACACACAAAACAAACAAACAACAAACAAAAAAACAGTGAATGAGAAAGAAGAGAGAGAACAAGCTAGCTGTTGCTGTGAAACAAATCATCCTCAAACACACTGACTTCAAAAATGATCATTTTGTTCATAGGACATTACCAGATATAGGCAGGCCTTGGGTGGGCTCAGCTCATCTTTGCTCCAAGGTTTATCTGGGTACAAGTCTCAACCATAAATCCTTTGTAATTTGCTCATATGTTCAGTGGGCTAGGTGGGGCATATTCTTGTTATTACAGATGCAGAACATAAGAGAGCAAGTGGAAACATACAATGTTTTCTAAGGTTATGCTCAGAATTGGCACAATCTTAAATTTTGCACGCATTTCATAGACCAAAGGAAGTCTCACAGATGACACAGATGACTACAAAGTCAACTGGTAAAAATGTGTACTCTGCATTTATAGAAAAATATAAGAATTCTGGGTAGCAGATGAAGAGGTGGTGTTAATTCAGTTGTCACAGACTCCAAGCATGAGAATGAGAACAAAACAAACAAAACAAAACAAAAACAAAACAAAACAAAAACATATTAGTGTTTCTATTGCTATTACTATTTTTGCTATTGTCTCTACTGATATACCAGCAGCAAGAAGCACATACATAACAGTAATGAGAGATGATTAACACAAAACTTGGGTACCAGAATGTACTTGCTCTTCTGGTTATCATGTTAAAGATTCTCTCAAAAAACACATTTAATTGAATAATGCTACAGGCACCAGAGAAACTTGACCTTTATCCTTGCTTGTGGACCAGAAAACAGGTAGGCTGGTTGGGAAATTAGCAAGTACTTTCTTAGTCTGGGGTAGCAGCTTTGAAACTATTTGGCGTGGAAGTCCTCCCTCCCCAAACCAGAATCTGGAATTTTGTGAATAACCCCAAAGAGTAGATTGTTGGTGAAGATATTCAGACATTCTTGACATAAGATACATCAAGTGAGTGGGCCTTGGTAGTATGATGGGATGGGCATATGTTCTTGCAGGAGAGGGGTTAGGGGCTTCTGAGGGATTGTTCCACTCGTTCTTAACTACCCAACTAATTCTTTTTTTTTTTTTTTTTTCCAACTAATTCTTAACTAGGTGGCCCCCTGGCCCCAAGATAAAACCAATAGTTTAGTTAAAAACAATATTAATACATTTACATTTTACAAAAGGTTTTATTAAATTATATATTAGGTTTAGTATAAAAAGGAAAACCCAAGAAATTTTTGACACCATTTGTCTATCACCAATTTAAACGTTTACAGTATTCCAGATTTAATGTTTTATTGACTACATTCTCTTCTGCAGTATACTCTGCATTATATACCCAAAGGCTATTTCATCTTCTCCTTTTGCAGCTCTAATTTTTCTTGATTTTCTTTTCTTTTTGAAATAACTAAATGTCTTAATTGGATCTGATCTGATGGACAAGTATCCTGTTACTTATGCAGAAAGCATCCCAGTGCATGTACTTTTCTATCTAATACCTCTGAAACTATTCTCAATTGGTTAATTATATGTCTGTAATGAAGATCATGAAGTTAATTTGAGACTATTTATGGTCAACAGCCTTTTAATAGGCTATTCTGTTCTATTTATCAATCTGGATTTAATTGTTCATATTGAACAGTTGCTGATGAAGCAATTTTTGCTTTTCAAATTCAGTGTAGTTTTCAGATTCAAAAACTACATTGACCTTAAAGACAGTAAGCTAGCAGTATCCAGCTATCAACATTTGCCAAAAATATGCCTAATCTTAGAGAACCTGTAACAAAATAGCAGCAATAGATATCTCATGTTTCACTTCTCTATATTCTTTATGATGCATTCCTGTTTTGTCCCTTAGATAAATTCCACATATAGCAAAAATACTTCCTATCCTATTTCAGAAAAAAAATTATATATACATATATATATATATATATATATATATATATATATATATATATAAGCATATTTCTTAAGACGACATTTAGCTGTTATTCTCTTCATCAGTATAGTAGTCCAAAATAAAGGAAATATTGAAATGATTAAGTTAAATGGTTATTAGAAATTTTGTGTAAATTTTAGTTTCTTACAAGGAAAATGCAGTATGTTATTTTTCTTCACTAAATGAACTGCTAATAACAATAAGTTTAATTGATCATGCAAGCATTAAGTTATATCTTGCAGGTAATTTAAGCAAAAGGCACAACGAGTTAGCTTTTGTAAAGATGCTAATACATTATAAGGGGTATAAAATGTGGCAGGTTTTCTCTTGTGGTGCTTAGTTCTTACCTTGAGGTGATATCACCTCTATTTAAGATTCTAAGTTTTGAAGAATAATTCTGCTACTTTCACACATAAGTGTGTATTATGGGATGACCAAGGAAATTTTGATACTTGTTATCTTTCTTTGGCAATTTGCCTACATTGTAATCAGTCAGTTAAAAACAGGCAGTAGAGAAAGGTTCTATTTGGTGCTTCATTTTGGAAACAATGGGGGTTCTTGAGCAGCTGAGTTCTGTGTTCAAATCATAATTCAATTCCCATAATAATTGAAATCCAGGCACATTCGTGTGGGAATCCCATCATGTTTTACTTATTCCCCGCCATACATACATAAGGCAGAATTTCCCAGGCTCCATGTCTGATATGACGCACATGAACAATATTGTTCAGACTGAAGCCGACTTGCAACCTACATAGAGTCGATGAATTCATGTGGTACCCACCTACATAAACAAATTTAAAGAACATTTGCTCTTTATCAGAAATATTAGAAATGAAATACCTGAAGGAAATAAAAAATGATCATGGCTGGAATTATTATAATAAAAATCCTGATTGACATAGCTATCATGGTGGCTTCTAAATGACATTATAAAACTTGACTAGTTAGCTGGTCAAAACACTATTTTAAATGCAGTGATGCTGAAAATTAGTTCAGCTACATAGTGAGACACACTAAAGGGGAAAAGATTATTTAATAATTTTAAAGGCTTCAATTATAAACTGAAAAGACAACTGCTGTGTTATGCTACAGCATCAAATACATAATTATTATAAGATCGACAATAAGAGGCATAACATGACGATTTGATGAATTCATTCCATTGATTTATAAAATCAGATCTAAAAGTGGGTTAAATATATTTAGTGCTTCAAATATGATTTATAAATATGCCATTCATCATCCAATTGTCAATAGTGCTAGTTAGCTATAGATATGGATAGAGTTAGAGGTAGTGATACATATCCCTCCCTAGCCTATAATTTAAATTATGTCATGCTATCCCCAAGCAGCTTCTTCTAAATTACAGTTCCCATCTAACTCAATTTGTTCCTCTGAAACTAAATAAGTAGATTGTTGGGAAAATTGCATCCCTTCAAATATCACTCAGTGGTCCTTTCTTTACAATCAGACATATGGGGCTACGGAGTTCATCTTATTGATCATCTCAGTGAAGATACTGTTGCAATTCAGATTTGTTTCCAGAAGGTATTTCTTACTTTCACACTAAACAACTCTATTATTTTTATTTTTTTATTTTTTTTAATTTTTTTCAATATTTTACTCTCTTATGTGAGGCTTTATTCTCCATCCTTTTACACTGACTATTGAAAAGAAAACTTGACTCATTTCTATTTTGAACAAAGACTATATCAAATACATTTTTATTCAAAATTTGAGATGCATCATTTTAAGCAACTCTATGTTTCCCCATGTCATTTCCAAATTTCTTGAAATTTACTTGTCTTATTTCTAAGAGCTAAATCTTGAAAATTAAATGCACTTTAATCTCTTATTCTCTTTCTAATTTAAGGGATCACATAATTCTTTTAAACAAAACTTCAAGTTGATCTCTTTCATAAAGGCTTTTGTCAATTTGCACAAATATTTACAATGCTCAAAGGTGCAGTTTCAAAAGAACTAGGTTTTATAGTTATATTTGTAAAACTGTCTTTTCATTAATTCTTTAAACTTAAGCCTATTTCAGACAATCCAAAAACTATGTATGTCTGCACAGATGAGTACAATGAACATGTATGGCTCTCTTCTTCTCTGGTAATTACTGTATTTTTTTTTTAACATCATTGTGTTATTCAGAATTGAATTTCATCTGCATCTTTATCAGTGGCTTACACAAAGATTCGATCGTGTATCTCATGCAATTAAAAAAAAAAAAAATCAGGATTTTAAAGTCCAGGCTTATAATCGTAAAAAAACAAACAAGCCATTCCCATAGCACTTGTGTTCCAGGCACCATTCAAAGTTCTTATTACTCCTCAGCGCTACACAAATACGTACTATCATTAGCTCTGTTTTATTGATGGGAACACACAGGTAACAAGGTTAGTATCTTGCTTAAAGTCACACAGCTAGTAAGTACTAGGGCTTGGATTTCAGTTCAGGAATCCCTGTGCTTGAAACTATGCTCTTAGCAGCCAGAGTGTAGCTGTGCTTGAATTAACAATATCATCGAGGCTCTGGGCCCCCACCATCCTTGGGCGGCATCACCTTTTGCACATTTGTTTTTCTCATTGTCTTAAGACCACCATGAAAGACACTGCATGCCTAAGCATAAGGCCCATGTTCCAGGCAAGAAGTAGGGGCAGAGGTGTCCTCTATAGTAGTGACACGATAAAGTGTTCCCAGCCTCCACTTTACTCAAGGGGCTCTGTCTAAGAACTGGGATTTGCTCTGTGTGGGGACAGAGTCCCAGAGAGCAGTTTCCAGGCACTCAGCCTCACATGGAAAGGTGCTGGCTCGGCTAGTGGATGGCCATCAGCGGTAACCAGTTAGCCATTAGCCACTGATATAGCTGCCGTGGCTGCATTCATCGGGTGGTTTGGCAGAGAAGCAGACTATGGATTGCAGCTAGCAAGTGCGGTTAGCAAGGATGGTGTATTGCAGATTGTGTTGATCCTACTTCCTGTATCTCGGCAGCCGCCAGAGAGATGGGGGTGCAGGAAGACCCCTCGTTGGGGTACTGGCGGATGTTTGCTTTTGTGTCTCAACCAGCAGCCATCGAGAATATAATGATATGACTTACCTCTATCTATGGCTCTGTTGTTGTTCCTTTTTGTACTCACCATACCCTGCGTTCTTGTGTGGGGAGCGGGAGCTGAGTCCCTGCATTACACTCTGTTATCTTAACTTAATTAAACCTCTGTTCACCCGACCCAGACATTTTTCAGTTTTGTAAATCAAGTATGAATTTAGCAAGCTGACCATCTCTTTTTGTCTGAGCAATTCCAAGATAAATTAGTCACCATCGGAGAGTCTGCTTGGTCACACCATTCTGATTACCACTCTGATCTCGTTTCTTATTAATGTAGCCATGCTCACTATGGGGACAGAATCCCAGAGAGCAGTTTCCAGTCTCTCGGCCTCATGTGGGAAGGTGCTGGTTGGGTTATTAGATGGCCATCAGCTGTAATCAGATGGCCATCCACCATGGCTGGGTGGACATCAACTGTTACTGGTTAGCCATTAGCCACTAATATAACTGCCATGGCTACACTAGGGGGTTGGTTGGTTGGTTGGTTGGTTGGTTGGTTGGTTGGTTGGTTGGCAGAGAATTGGACTGCAGATTGTGGCTAACAAGTGGGGTTAGAAAGCGTGGATGGCGGATTGCAGATCGTGTGGATCCTACATCCTGTGTCTCACCTGGCTGCAAGTGAGATTAGGGTGCAGGAAGACCCCTCGTTGGTGTTTGCTTTTGTGTCCAACCCAGCCTCCATTGTGAATATAGTGGTATGATTCCCCTATCTAGAACTCCCTTGTTGTTTTTTTTTGGCCTCAGCATATCCTGAGTTCTTATGTGAGAAGGGGGACCAGAGTCCCTGCATGACACATGGCCCAGTGAGCAGGGTATGGTGCCAGTCAAAGCTCTCTGAAGGGTGGTGGAGCAGTTTGTGTATATGAACACTCAGTCTCAGGAAGACCAGGAGGAGCGGCGCCAGGAGCAGGAGAGGATGTGGATGGTTCTCCGACCAGCATAGAAAGAGCTGTGCAGCTGCTGGAGAGCTGGACCCCCATGGAGGGGTGGGAAGACATGGACAGTTCTCAGACCAGCATAAGCCGGAGAGAGTGAAGGTCATTGCGGCAGTATGGGCTGGGAAGCACTTAATGAGGAAGCCCAGATGTGGGACTTGTAGTCCCAGGAGGAAACAATCGCTGAGTCTGTGGTGGAGGAGGCGGGTGAGGTCAATGTCCTCCCTCACCCCCAGATTGGGGAGGACTTAGAGCCCTTGCCCAGTGGAGAGGGCACACATTGTGAGGGCAATGCACAGCCCTGGTGAATGACTGTGGACTATGAGGAATTGCCTTCCATCCCTGATTTATGGATTGCTTGACTGTTGCTTGGGAACATATCACCCTGTAGTGGAACATACCACCCTGTAGATGTTTGCTTCCTGTCAAGGAGACTGTGGTGCAGGAAGACCCCTTGTTGGAGTACTGACAGATGTTTGCTTTTGTGTCCAACCCAGCCTCCATGGAGAATATAGTGGTCTGACTCCCCTATCTGTGGGTCCATTTTTGTTCCTGCATTCTTATGTGGGCAGTGGGACCAGAGTCCCTGCATGACACTCTCCTTACCTTTTGCTTCCATTATTTACATTGAAAAATAAAACTAATTTCTTCTACAGCAACAGCTGCTCTGGGTAGCTTTGGCTTACGGATAATAGAAATCGGCACTTTCAATGATATTCACACTTCCCTTATTGATGATTTCCAAAACCTTGGAGAAATGAATATATTCTGACAGCTCCTCAGGGATGTAGTTTGGTGTGGATTATGTGGGTAAATAAAATGCATCTACTCCAAAATTACTTTCTTAATAATTCTTACAATCCCTTAATGTATATCACATGAGAAGCTCTTCCAAAATGACAATTTTGGTGCCCTACCACACAATTTAAATAGCAGTCTGGGATGTGGAGACTGGGCATCAATAATTTTTAAATAATACTTTTGGTGACTTTCATGTACATCCAGCTTTATTGAGGGTGTGAAACCATTATACACATCACACCTAATTTGTATGGTCAGTAAGTACATGTGCTTCATATCTGCTAGAACCAGCACTCTTACTCAAAACTCCTGAGTGCATATTAATTATCAGCTACTGTTTTACGTTCTTAGGATATATCACTGAACAAGAACATAGGCAATTCATTTTCTTGGTTTAGCATCCTCAAATCATTGCCACAATTCTTTCCAGATTTCATCTACTATAAATAAACAGTCTCCTTTAATTCATGTGGTAGAGAATTCTAGGATGTTCTGGAATCTTATTCTGTTTTATATCTGGAATCTTTTCAGGAAGAGTGTGGTGAAAGTGTGAAAACTGGCAACACTTTGCAAAGAAATTGACTCAATCAAGACCCTATAGTATTTTAAGAGCAGGAACTAATAAAATAAAATTTTGGTTTGGTGCTCCTCTTTTCTGTCATAGATGTTGCACATGGTCTTCTTTAAACATATTTCTAGATATGTTTTGATCTTTCTTTTCCTTTATGTGAGGAATTAGGGTTTGAGGTTGTTTCTTTGCTGTATTTGTTTGTTTTGCTATTTTTCCCCTTTTAATGCCTAATGGACTCAGAATCAATCGGCTTACTTCAAAATTCTTGACTACCTCATGCTATTCACTTTATTCTCTATCAATAGTCCCTTGGTTTCCTGAAGACTTAGGCACTACTTTCTTGACCACACAAGCAAATTTAATGATTCCTCCATTATCATTAGTTAGTAAGAGTCTTATTATTAATATCTAAGATTTCATATCCATCATCTTCATCTAGGCCAGATAACCAATTTTAAAAACTTAGATTCTATGTAATTTTTTGGTTGACAGCTGTTCTAGAACAAATTTCTGTCTTGATTAGGGTTTTTAGTTATATGCAAAAGAAGCTGACCCTAGATGATTAAGCTGGGGGGAAAAAAATACGTGAAGGATATTGAGCAGGCATAGATATGCTTAGAGATGGAGAACCAGGCTCAAGACTAAGCTGCCAGGAAAAAAAATGACTATAAATGTAATTCTATAGAATTGGCTCTAGGATTTCAATATGCTATAGTTGCCCTGTTGTTAGAACTTCGATTTGTTGTCAGGACTTGGATTTACTGCTTCTGCTAACAAAAAATGCCTCCTCTGTGCCTGAAACTCAACTTTGTAACCATTAATGTGTTCAAATTTGGACATTCTGTGCCACATACATCAGCAAAATGGAATCCTCAAGGAGTCTCCTTCATAGGTTGTATCCTTCTGAATTTAAGACTTGAGCAAGTGATTGTGATTGAAGTTGCCTAGCTTACATGACTGTAAATTAGCTCCAGCTGCAGCTAGAAAAGATCCTCAGTACTCTGTAGTTTTCCCTTTGGGAATTAGGTTTCATAAGCATGGGAATACTACAAACATAGCAAGGGTATTAAAAAGGTGAATAATGCAGTTCTTCCGTGACCTTGCAGACTTTGGCCAGTGGTAGCTTTTTTGGAGTCCCTTAAAAGGAAAATCAGAACCTTGTATAACCTGCATGAAGCTGCCTGCCTGGGCTACCAAAATAAGACTCCACAGACCTGCATGATCTGAAATCCTATTGACTCACCAGCAACTGGAGTCCTGCTGCATACACATTACTGGTTGCTGGTGGCCTGCTCTCCAACGCATAATACAGAGCAGTGTCTAGTACTTGATGGCAGTAGATGTTATTTTATTTATTAAGAAACTAAATGAATCCAAATTAAAGAATGCATTAATAAATTATGATCAAATAGAGGGTTCTTATATGAAACTAGTAAATTAATTTAATAATATACTTGGTTATATCATGGAATATATTTCTGGCATATAAAATTAAAAGTATATGTTGTAAATAGCATGTGTATGATATTACATGCATATATTACTGTATATAATATAAAATAGTATGTAGTACATGATAGCACTTTCAAGTATTTATATTCTACATAACCTTAGAGAAGAGACCAGAAGACTAAGCATTAAAATATCTGCAATGATTTCGCCTCTCTGATTCTATTTAAGGGTGATTTTCTATAAAAAAAAAAATAATAATAATAAAATAAAAAATAAAAAAAAACATTTCTAATTGAACATTGAAAGATTTTTCTTATTAAACATGCACTCCTTCTGAAATAAGTGGGTTATGATTTTAAAATGTGGTTAATTTATTCTTGTGGAATGGACTTTCGGAAATATAAAACATAAATGTTTGCTTCCCATTAAACAGAAATTCTCATGATTCTTTTGTTTACAGTTGTTGCTGCAGTTAATACTAGCTTCAGGAGCCAACCTGTCCCAAAATGGTAGATTTCACCTATAGGTATTAGCCCCAGAGTAAAATAGTATCTTGATAAATAACAATAAAATGTTATGAAGAGAAGCTTTTTACAGTTTATTAACTCACAAATCTCAAACAAAATGTACTGCTTTATAGACTATTGAAATGAAGTTCATGGAGTTACATAAACTTGGATTAATAATTGCTCCTTTTCTTGAAAGTTGTTAGTTTATTATTCAGGGGTGCATTTCTCTTTCAATACATGTTTTCAAAAATCTCTGTCTGGGGAAGACCTGGCTTGACCTTTGCTTTCATTTAAGTTAGCTTTGTTTCCTCGCATACACTCAATTAAACTCTTTGTTTCCTTTCTTCTTTCCATTATAGTCATCAATAACACTAGAAACTCCCGTCTTCTTTTTCTCAGGTAATTGAATTGGTGAATTATTTTCACATTAATCTGGATTTCTTTAATGAAGCTTCCTCTCAATGCAACTTCCAACATTAACACCTTTTATCTTCTTTCCATAATTAAATTGAACATGATTTCTTAGAATCTTGAAAGTGGGAGATTGGAAAAGCACAATTGCTTCCCACGAGGTCGATGAAGCTTAGGAATGCTATATTTTTGCTAGTAGATTCCTACTTGTTTTATTTTATACTTTCTTAAGAACCTGGAATTAATGAATGAGAACATATTTTAAAATCTTCCTTTTATTTGCTCATTTACTTCTTCCAGTAGCAATCTGTAGTAGAAATAAAACATAATTGAGAAAAATTCAAAATGAGTATAGGGGGTCATAGAGTTTTATATTTTACAAAAGTTATAAAATGATGAAATCATATTTTGCAGTTTCTTAAGAATTTTTGAGATATTATTATCTCATGATAAATGTCCTTACAGATAGCTGGTTATTTCAATTGGTTAGAATACAGTTCCCTGAAAAATCACATAGTACTTAATTCTGCTGTCGTCATCCTTTCTCCAAAGATATATAGCATGTATCATGTTATACTCAAGTTTGTAGTGGGGTAGTCAGTAGCGAAATAAAATTACAAAGAAAAATGAAAAATTCCCTGTATGAATTATGCTATAGGAATAGTGAGAAAACAGAATTTAGCTTTGCCTGGTAATAGTGAACAAAGACTTCATAAGAGAATTAGCTTTTAAGTAAATCTTATAAGATATTGAATCACCAGGTGCACAAGATGGAAACAGTATCAGTTTACTCTGGATGCAGATTATAAGGGGTTCATTTTCAGCAGAGACATTAAAAACAATCATAAACCAATTAAAAATCAGCTTCATTTTAATTAATACCATGTGTGGGCAGTTCTAAATGGTATCAGTTAGTTACAGAATACTGAAAAAAAACATTTCCTTGGTCTAATTCCAAGCAGTTGCTGCAGTTACTTTTGAAGTTTTCTAATATGTATGTTTACTTCAAATTAGCATATATTATTACTTATACTTTGATCAATGTTTTCATTTTACATGGAAATTAATTTGGATAATCTCAGTAAACAGTGTTTTTACACAAAGATTTACTGACTGAAGTGCATTTTGATTTTAAAGCATTAGCTTACGAAGTAAGCATCCAGTTGCCACCAGTTTCAGGTATAGTTTGTGTGCTACATAAACAGTTGATTCAAAATCAATAATGATAGCTCATTATGTGAAAACGAAGAAATTAAACTCGAGTCACTTCCATGTTCTCCTTCTTTTTAAGCATTTGAAGATGTTTAAAAACTAGGATACTGAAAACAGAACAAAAAGTGTGACTTATAATGTATTTTTTATAAACAAAAATTTAGTTCATGCGAGAAATATTTTGCTGAATTTAAACAAAATCTGAACATTGAAATTTAGTTATTTTATAATTTTAATTGTTTTAAAACAAAACACAGAACGATAATGAATGTTCATCATTATTACATGAGTTTTGTTAAAGTTAATTTTGTCATATAGAGAAAAAGAGTGTTAAAAATTATTGGCTCATGTTGTCAAATATAGTAGGTAAGCACTGAGGTATAACTCATCCAGGAGCTGGATGTAAGTAATATAAGTAAAATGGAGTGGCTGGGATACAGGAGGCATATCACAGTTTAGACGGAAGCAAAATTATTCAAGTACCCAGAGGTTACAAATCGATATTGTGTCCAGCCCATAACTTCACAAGTCTTCTCATTGAATGGTTGCTTGTTTCATTTATTTATTCATTCCTTCAATGGTTATTTATTGAATCTCTATTATATTCTAGATAGTTCTATCAGCACTAGGAGATTATCACTAACGTTTACTCACATATATTGCAAGTAGTACATGAAAGGCTACAATATTTAACACGCAAGTTATTTTACCCATATTTTGGCTATTTTTTTATATCACCAGGTTAAATGTCTACTCTTACAATTGTTACACAAAGTACAACTAAGGGCATTCAAACTAAATTTTTATTGCCTGCTTACTTTTGGTTTGTTGTCTGGACTTTCAAGTGTAGTTACAATAGATTCTTCTTTGCCTTTAAAGAACCCCAAAGAGTTTAAGGAAATATTTATAAAGTACTCTATAATATTATTTGTGTCAGAATAAAATATGTTGCCACAATATTTTCTAGCATTCTTTAAATATCAATTACAGTTAGTTCCAGGACAATTGAGGCCAAGTTACTAGAAGGGGAAATTTTTTCTTTCTTTTTGTTCTCCTTTCTTTTCATATATTTTTCTTTCTTTTTTCTTTTCCTTCGTTTTCATTTGTTTTTTTGTTCTTTCTGTTTTTTCTTTGTCTCTCTGAAATGAAGTCTTTGCTCACATGTCTTCACTGAGCCACAAGAAGTTCTGTCATTAAGTTTGTGAATGTTTTTTAAAAAGTGATTTTCTAGCAATATATTTCAAGAGAAAAATATAGATATTTATAAAATTTATAGATATTTTAAAAAAGTAGATGTATGTAAGGTCATATGATAAAATAGGCAATTCTTAGAAATCTCAGAGTGCCAGCACCTTTACTAAGGTTGGCGATATAGTATATAGTTACAAATTTTTACCCCATCAGCTTTTCAATTATTGCTCTACTTTAAAAAAAAAAAAAAAAAAAGTTGTTTAATTACAGTAGACATTCAATATTATATTAGTGTCAGGTTTATAGCATAGTGGTTAGACATTTATATAACATATGAAGTTATCCCCCCATATGTCTAGTAGCCACCTGGCACCACACATAGTAATTACAATAATTATCGACGGCATTCCCTGTGCTGTACTTGACATCCCCATGACTATTTTGTAACTGCTAATTTTTACTTCTTGATCCCGTCACCTTTTTCTCTCAGCCTCCCAATTACCTTACAATCTGGCAACTATCAAAATGTTCTCTGTATCTATGAGTTTGTTTCTGTTTTCCTTGTTCATTTATTTTGTGTTTTTAGATTCCATATATAAGTGAAATAATATGTTATTTGTCTTTCCCTGTCTTACTAATTTCATTTAGCATAGTAATACTCTCTAGGTCCATCCATATTCTCACAAATGGTAAGATTTTGTTCTTTTTATGGCCAAGTAATATTCCATAATATACATGTACCAGTTTTTATTTTTTTTTTATTTTTTCAGTTACAGTTGATGTACAATACTATATTAGTTTCAGATGTAAAACAGTAATTAGACATTTATATAATTTACAAGGTGACCACACTGATAAATCTAGTACCCATCTGATACCATACATACATAGGTATTATATTATTGTCCTATATTTTACATTCCCATGATTATTTTAAAACTACAATTTTTACTTCTTAATTACTTCCCCTTTTCCACCCATCCTCTGAACCCCCCATCCCCCATACCTGGCAACGCTCAAAATGTTCACTATGTCTATGAGTGTGTTTCTGTTTCATTTGTTTATTTCATTCTTTAGATTCTACATATAATTGATACATGTGGCATTTGTCTTTCTTTGTCTGACTTACTCCACTCAGCAAAACACCCTCTAGGTTTATACATGTTGTTTCGCATTGCAAGATTTAATTCTTTTCTTTTTTCTTTTATTTCCCTATTTTTTGGTGGAGTAATATTCCATAGTACATATGTACCACCTCATCTTCTTCCATTCACCTATTGATGAACACCCAGGTTGCCTACACATCTTGGCCATTGTAAATGATACTGCAATGAACATATGGATGTGCAAGTCCCTTCAAAGTAGTATTTTGAGTGTCTTCGGGTAAATACTCAAAAGTGGGATTTCTGGGTTCTTTGTCTTTAGTTATCGCCTTTGTTTTAAAGTCTAGTTTGTCTGGTATATGTATTGCTACCTCAACTTTTTTGTATGTTTGTTTCCATTTTCATGAAAAATCTTTTCCATCTCTTTACTTTGTGTGTGTCTTTCGATCTGAGGTGAGTCCCTTGTAGACAGCATATGTAATGGTTTTGTTTTCTTATCCATTCATCTATCCTATGTCTTTTGATTAGAGCATTTATTTCATTTACATTTTAAATAACCATTGATAGATATGTCATTATTACCATTTTATTATTCATATTTTTGATCTGCTTTTTCTTCATCTTCTTAAAAAGTCTTTTTAACATGTCTTGTAATACTGGTTCGTGGTGATGAACTCCTTTAGCTTTCTCTTGTGTGGGAAGCTCTTTATCTGTTCTTCTGTTTTATTTATTTATTTGTTTGTTTACCTATTTTAATTAACGTTTATTGAGGTAACAATGGTTAGTAAAGTTGCATAGGTTTCGGGTGTACAGTTCTGTAATACATTATCTGTATATCACATTGTGTGTTCACCACCCAAAGTCAGTTCTCCTTCCATCATCATATCCCTTTTACTCTCATCTACTGCGCCTCTTCCCCCTTACCCTCTGATAACCGCTCAACTATTGTTTATGTCTATGAGTTTTTGTTTCTATGCTTTTTAGTCTTGTTCCTTTGTTTCTTTCAGTTTTATATACCACATATTTTCTTATGGCAGAATAGTATGCATATATATATATATATATATATGGCACATCTTCTTTTTCATTCATATATCAAAGGACACTTTGGTTATTTCCATGTCTTAGCCACCATAAATAAAGCTGCAATGAACATAGAAGCACATATATCTTTATAGATAAATCTTTTCAGATTTTTTGGGTAGATACCCAAGAGAGGGATTGCTGGGTCATATGGTAATTCAATTCTTAATTTTTTGAGGCACCTCCACACTGCCTTCCATAGTGGTTGCACCAATCTGCATTCCCACCAACAGTGTATGAGGTTCCTTGTTCTCCACAGCCTCTCCAACACTTGTTATTATTTGTCTTTTGATGATAACTATTCCTGCTAGTGTGAGATGATATCTCATTTTGGTTTTTATTTGCATTTCTCTGATGATTAGTGACTTGAGCATCTTTTCATATGTCTATTGGCCATCTGTATGTCCTCTTTGGAGAAATGTTTGTTCAGGTCCTTTCCCTATTTTTAAAAATGTATTGTTTGTCTTTTTGTTGTTGAGTTGTATGAGCTTTTTATAAATTTTGGGCATTATCGCCTTATCAGAAATAGCATTGGTAAATATCTTCTCCTGTTCAGTAGGATGTCTTTTTGTTTTGTTGATGGTTTCTTTGCTGTGGGAAAGAAAAAAAAAAAAGACAGAAAAAAAAGCTTTTTAATTTTATGTAGTCCCAATTGTTTATTTTTTTCTTTTGTTTCCTTTTGGCAGGTGTTGTCTTTGTAGTAAGTCAGAGCAAATATCTGTGAAGATAAAAGGAATATCTATATATCTATATCTGTCTATCTATCTATCTATCTATCTATCTATCTATCTATCTATCTATCTATCTATCTATAGAGAGAGAGAGATTCAACATCTAGTTCTGTTGTATAACTTTAGAATCAACCTAAGCAGCAGCATTGAATTGTAGCACTGTTTGTAAGTGAATGAGAGAAATTTACCAAAAATGGTTGCAGAAATGCATTTTAATCTCTTTCTTAGGAAATGCTTACTTGCTTTGAACTAATTTTTCTTGCAAGTATATCATACCAAAGCATACTAATTTAAAGGATTTGTACATTGTCATGAAGATACTAAAATTTGTTCTGTCCTCTGAAAACCTGTTTGCTTTTCAAATCTTTTTTTATTTGCTTTTATTGTATTAAAATAAGGAGTAAGAAGGAAAGAATGTGTATAGGAAAGTATACATATATACTGTTGATACCAGCAGCATTAAATTGTATTTATATGATTTCACATTTAGAGTATATGTGATAATAAAACTTTCCCTTAGCTTTCTAGCATAGAATTATGTATTTTTTCTTAAATTGGAAGATATTACTCACCATTAAAGCCTCGTTTATAGTTACAGGAATTGTAACTAAATTAGCACTAATTGGAGATATCATGGTGTAAAGACACTAACATTGTGAGAGGTCTCTGTTCTCTAATAACATATAAGCATATTCAGAAGGGATAATATTATTTGGCAGTCTACTTCCATTTCAAATTTTGTATCAAATATAATCATAAACTTCTGATTTGAAAAATCTAAAATCTTAATTTACACAGAATTATGAACCATAAATTAAAGATTTTAGTTATTAAAGAAAGCAGAATATACTAAAGCACATCACAATACACTTTTGTCAAAATAATTCATTACACTGCCTGCTCCTTTGCCAGTTAACAATATAAATATTATCCTGAAATATAAAAACAATGATAGTCATGGGAAAAGCAACTTTATTCTCTAAGTAAAGAACTACCGTGTTTCCCAAAAAATAAGAACTAACTGGCATGGTTTTTCAGGATGACATCCCCTGAACATAAGCTGTAATGCGTCTTTTGGAGCAAAAATTAATATAGGAGCCAGTCTTATTTTCAGGGAAACACAGTAGTAGTTATATGACTAGTACAGTGTATTTTGAAAGGTATAAAGATAAGCCTAGAGCTGTTGATTATATCACACCAGAATGCAATGATTCTATTGCAAACAGTGATTATTGTCATTAATTTTCACATGGGATGCCGAGGCCAAATGACTCAGAGTGAAACCCGTCACCTACAATTGATTTAACAAGGACAGTACCAGTAAAGAGCTTACATTCATACTGCTCCCTCAAATGCAAGTTTCTAGAGGAACATACAGACAGAACTGGGTTGATAAATATTTCCAATATCCTTTATCTAGTAGTTCTGAGAGGTTTTTGTTGATGGTATCCAAGATTTTAGGGAGATGTTCTGCATAATAAATGTGCAAATACGGTTATAGAAAGGTCTTTGAAGGATAGTGCTTTTTAATTTAATAGATGGGTTATAGGAAAGGTAGTGAGCAGTTTGCCAAGGAATCTAACTCCAGCTAATGAAACAGTGCCAACTCTATGACTCAGAACATTAGATCGTAAGTTATTCAGAGTATTCTGAGAAGTGATCCAAACATAGAAAACACCTGAAACTTTAATATTGAATTCATTTACATAAATCATGTTCAAGAGTCTTCTAATCTTTACACTTAAACCCAGTAATACCTATGCTGAGGACTTTAAAGGAAGTAGATTGATAGTATTTTATTAAAGGAATATACTTGTATGTAGTTGGAGGATCACTGTAATTGAACTTGATCTATTGTTCCCCTGAAGGGCTTTAGGCAAAGTAGAAGGAAGTGTAACAAAAGTAAACAAACCTAAAACCTGTGTTAGCTGCATATCACACAAGCCTGGCAGGTAAGGTCTCACATATTGTCTCACATACTGAAACAAATTTTCCTCTTGTTACTTTGTCAATCAACAGTGTTAAATCAACTGTCAGTTAAAACAGGTTCATGAAATTCCCTGTGATCAGTTTTCCAAAATTAATGTAGATCTTAGCGATGTCCATCCGTTGACAATGAGTGGGAAAATTTCAGGCCACTGCTTAGTTTTGAAAAGAGTAATTCTACTTTACTTATGAAAGCCACATTCTGTGCTTTGCTTTGAAGTAATTTACCAGAATATGTGGTTGAATGTGTTTAAAAGTCTATCATCAGTTCTTTTTATTATGAAAAGTTCTCTGAGAGAGAAGTATTTTTAGGCAATACAATGGCTAATAGAAAATTTGAAGTATTTCAAATAAACTTTATTATCTCTCTCTCCATATATATATATATATATATATATGTGTGTGTGTGTGTGTGTGTGTGTGTGTACATGTATATATTTATATTTATATATTTATATTTTTTCCCCAGAGTTAAGCATTGGGAGTCGTTTTTGGTATAAGGGAGCCATGTAGTCATCAACCAATTAGTATTATTTTAAAGTTATCATCATGACTTTACCTAAGATATTATTATATTGTGAATTTCAAAAATTGGGTGCAGGTGATGCACCTTATCTATCTACCATCTGTCTGTCCTGTAACTTATAGGTAGCTTTAGATAGCTAGCTTTATCCAAAGCACTGACCATTGTAATCATAACTAATACAATGTGCTCAGAAGGCAGGATGATTAACTACCTCAGTTAGTAGCCCTACTAATTGAATTTAGCCAAATTTGAAACGTAAGAATAGAAATTGGTGCTAAATGTGAAAGTCTAGGTTAAACTTGGACAGGCGTTACATTTTGATGAGGAAAACTAATTGGGAACTTAGATAAGATGATTAAATAGATGAAATGAACATGGTGGGAAATAATGTGTTTTTATCTCAATGGAAAAAGACTATCAATTATTTTTTCTTTGAGAAACTTTTATTTATCCAAATGCAATCTTGTGGAAAGCAATAATACATAAATACATCATGCACATAAAACAAATTAGTTCTGGTCGAAGTAAGGAGGATGAATCAGATACTTCATGCTTTATTATTTTAATCTCTTCATATCTCCCATCATCCAACTCTTAATATAGTGGACTCCTGTTATAAGATTATTCCCTTTAGTGGGAAGACAGTCCCATGTATAGAGAAGTACATGGACTTTGGTGTTGGTTAAATAATTGCAAATATCATCTCTGACATTTTTGCTCTGTGTGGCCCAAACATTTTATATAACTTATTAGGGCTTGCTTTTTTTGTTGTTGTTACATGAGAGAAGATTAGCAACAATGTGAGAAAAGTGCCACATGGTGGTGGTAATAATAATAATAATGATAATAACATCAACATTTGTGGAGCACTCTTCCTAAGGTGCTATGTAATACTGATTAATTGGGAGGCAAGACCATGACTACCTGGGTGAGTAGCCTGGTTCTTCCATTGAACACCTGGGAGAGGTCCGGAAAACTGTTTCACTTCTGTGTTCTTCCGGTTTTGCTCTCTATAAAAATGTAGATAACTACCTAGAACAGTGTCTGGCCCATATGTAAGTGCTTTATGAGATCTGCTGTTATTATTATTACTACTCTTGGTATAATTATTGCTCATATCTTACATGTTTTTTATGAGGACTGAATGAATTTATATATATGGTTCTTAAAATAGTGTCCTGTGTGTTTTAAGTGCTTTATGAGCATCAGTGTGATTTACCTGCATTGTTTAATCATCACAACAGGTGAATTAGGTGAATATTATTATCACCACATTTTACATTAGGTGTAGGACAAGGGGTACATTTTAATATATGCCAGTCAGTTTCATATTTCACTGATTTATTTATGAGAACTTATTTCCAGGCTCATAAGTCAATATTTACTAGAGGATAATCTGTCCTGCAAATTAGCAATGTTTAACTTATTTCGGCATTTTTCAGTTAATGAATGGCATGGGAATGTTTTATTTCAAGATCATGTAGTAAATGGTTGAGGCAGAGAGGGAAACCTACTCTCCTGACATGAAATAGAGTAAATTATGTCTTTAGGCAGGCAGGGCATTTTATTGAGAAAAAGTTTGCTGAGATTTTAAAAGACAGTGGAGTATTTCATATGTGGCATAATTCTTTCACCAAAAATCAACTCCATTAATAGTTATTTAGGGATACTGCTAATTATTTCAATATACCAAAAATCTTGAAAACCCACATTTGCTAATGTTTTAATGTTGACTCACGTTCACATTAATCATTCATGTTTTGTTCACCAATTCAGGTCCTCTAACTCTTATTCTTCTCCCAACCATTCTCTAAATTTCTTGGGCATCCAGGTCATAGGTTTTGAAAAAGCCCATTCTTCTCCCGAGAGGCACAAGCTAGGTTCTTCCTCTTCAGGTACTGACTGCATCAACTATATGTTGAAGTCCTTGACCAATCAAAATGGCTTTAGGGGAAGCCAGTTAGCTCAGTTGGTTAGAGCACAGTGCTCTTAATAACAAGGTTGTTGGTTCGATCCCCACATGGGCTACTGTGAGCTGCACCCTCCACAAATACACTGAAACAACTACTTGACTTGGGAGCTGATGGGTCCTGGAAAAACACACTTAAAAGAATTAAAAGTAAAAAAAAAAAGGCATATGTCCTCTTTAAAAAGAAAAAAAAAGCATATATATATATATATATAGCTTTAGTTCTGAGACCCTGAATGACAGCTGTATAGTGTTGGCTAAAAGATAGGTAACAGGCTTCTGTGCTCTAACTTGGGTTCTACTTTGTTGCTTGGTCCTCAAAGTGAGGTTCTTTGTGCACCCAAACATACAATGTTTTAGTGCAAATGACATGTTCAATTAATCTTTATAGCCAGATCCTTCTCACTAGGGCTTGGACACAAGAGCCTGGGGTGGGTCAGGGACCCATCTTATAGACAAACTCCAATGTTCTCAATTCACTCTACTTTGGAGAACATGGCTATTTAACTATCTTTCACAAAAGCCTTGTGAAAATTGACTAATTTTAAGGACTTTCCACCAAAGCACC
The DNA here is from genome assembly GCF_036562045.2 of Rhinolophus sinicus. NCBI lineage: Eukaryota > Metazoa > Chordata > Mammalia > Chiroptera > Rhinolophidae > Rhinolophus > Rhinolophus sinicus. Next base: position 105,959,835 of record NC_133755.1, read on the forward strand.
AACAGGGATAGCCATGTTTGAATTCCAGCTATGAACAGCGCTTTGACTGAAACTGAGCATTATTTCTACTGGTATATTGTTATTTGGAGGTTAAGGATGTATCAATTTTGATACTGGAAAATAAGTTCACCATTATACATGAGATTCAAAGAAATAATAGCCAGTCCACACATCACACAAATACTCTATGGTGATATATTAGTAGTTCAGAGCTTCTGGATCAGAGTCTTTGCATTTGAATCCTAGTTGGGTGACCTTTGAAAGTGAAACTTCCTGCAAGTCAGTTTTTTCATTTTAAAAATGGGATTAATAGCACAAACATAACTCATCAAAGTTTTTTCTAAGAAGAAATTTAGTGCAAGGTAAATACTTATTAAACAATACTTACTGTAATCACTTTTGTGACATCATTAACAAAGTTATCTCCTCCCAAAAGTGGCATACAATTTTAAAAAGCAGTTTGGAATTTTAACTCACTCTTGTCTTAAAAGAGAAACAGTAAATGGTGAAATATATGAACAAAAACTAATAAATTGTAGTACATAATTCATAAATAAATACAACACGTCAAAAGAATGATTCAGACATTTATTAACCCACAAAGATGTCCATGTTGATAATAAAAAAAAATTACAAAAGGGCAAATATTTTATTACTTGATTTTGTAGAAATAAAAACATGTATATGTATATAAAACGTCTGGATATATATGATTGTATAGCAGTGATATTATTTGGGAAAGGGGTTTCTCCAATTGTTTTTATTTTATTCTTTACTTTTTATTGACAGAATGTTTTTAGTCTACCACAGGTAATGAGAAAAAATATAGTTATTTTAATTTTTAAAACATATGTATGAGTACTTCTGAGCTGCAGGAAGTTTCATATTAGCTTATTTATTTTATTTTTTTCTAAATGCATGTGAAGAAATAAATAATCCTGCCATAAATAAAATTTCAGTCAAATAGGAATAAATATAATTGCTAAATTTGAATTTTACATCAAATACGGTAATATAGGCTGTACCTGTATGTTTAAGAGTGTTAAAAATGAGATGTGTTTGTCTTAAAAAGTATAAAGTAAAAATATAAGTTCTCATAAACGTATTGGCAGCTTTATAATATAATTTACATTTGCCATAATCTACGCTACTTTTAAGTAGTGTGACCTCTTATTCATTTTCTATTTCATGTACACTATCAAATGGTTTATGTCTTTCCTAAATATATTCAAGTGGTGGTAATTTTCAATCTATAAAAAAGATGCATTTCTTACTAAATACCTTTTTTTAATGATAACGTTTTTTTTCTTAGGACTTCAAGAAACTCACAAAATATCAACTCAGATTGTGAACAACAATGTAGGGTAATATATTTAATTTTGAGGGGATAAGAATACTCTTTTGGATTTATTCTGATTCAAAAAATACAAAGAGTGTTTCTTTCATTGTGAAGTTTTTGACAATCCCCATAGTTATTTTCTAAGCAACATTTATAAGCATATAAAAAGGAGCTCATGATCATAAAAATACAATAATCTCTACATTGTATTCTTAGCTGAAGTGAGTGTAATGACACAGTATGGTTACAGAATTTATTTGAAATATTCTCCCCTGAATAGGTTTTATAATAATTACCAAGAGAAATAACTTGCATCTCAGTTTAACACTGTTTATGGGAACCATTTCTAAGACTGTTTTATGTGTAACTCACTTTCAGAAACAGGTCTTTGTGATATTTTTCCATAAATATCCTCTTCAAATAGGAATTAGACAAAACCACTTGACAATAAATTTAAACAGATCTTAATAAGATTCAAAAGATATAAATTTAATAGTATAACTAGATAAAATAGATTGTATTTTCTTTCTTAATTAAAACCACAAAGTTATATTTATTTGATTACATGATTTGTATTACTGTCACGTGAGCTTGGATATCAGATTGGTATCCCAAATTTAAGTGAAACTTTTCATTCTTCCCCAAAGCACCAACTCCCCACAACCAACCAAGTTGCTCAAGCCAAACACCTATGAATTATCCTTTTTTCTCCATACCCCACCAAGTTAAGCCATCAGCAGATTCTCTTGATTTTAATACCAAAATATGTCCTGACTGCCCATTACTGTTTCTATTATCTCCATCCTAACCCAAGCCGTCTTCACCCCATGTCATCTTGCACCATCTGAAATAGCCACCTTCTTACTTTCCCTGGTTCTATTTCTGTTTCTTTATAATTTGATCCCTGGATGATATTTTTAAATGTATATGAGAAGACGTTACATTTATTTTCCTGGTTAAAAGCCCTTCAATAGTTATCTCTAAACAATCCCATTTAGAATAAGATCTGAATTATCCACGTTGTCTTAAAGGTCCATATGAACTAATTTGTGTCTACATTTCTAATCTTGTTTTCTGAATCTCTCCCTGTCCTTCTTTCTCTCATTTTCACTCTGCCCCTCAGTTAAGACTCAAGCCACAGTAATATCTTTTATGTTCTTCCTCTAGCCACAATAGTTTCTGTATCTTAGGGCAATGACTAACACATGTTCTATGTGATGCTATGTGATGTGCTACATGAATATGTGGACTGTGAGCATAAATTTTAGAGCTGGTAGATAGAAAATGTCCCGGTATCGTTGCTATGCTTTCAAACATAATTGATCTTTAATTTGCCTAAAAAAATTGCAAAGTAGGTTTAAATTTGAAGACAGCACATATTTTATGACTGTTTACAAATAATTTATCTTGCAAATTAAGTTTTCATTATTTTGCCTATTGTTTCTTAATAAGTTTTTACATCATGAAGTTTTTACACATGTTGTAAAAACTTACTCATAAGAAAAAAAAATTTTGTAGTGCTTAGGTTAGGCTTTCCATTTTCTTTTAGGTTGATTATTTAGTTTATATTTTCATCATTTTACTTATTGAGTGATTAGGGTATGTGTAATATCAGTATGCATCATCATATATGTATATGTATATGCTATATCTATATATAACATATATGTATATATTTACACACACACGAGTATATACACACATACGAGTATATATAAAGTGTAATATATAAAATTTTTACGATCAAAGTAAGCCTTTTGTACTGAATCGGATTCTTATATTTTTATTCAGTTTAGTTAAACTAGCACACACACACACAGACACGCACACACACATACACACACACACACAAACAATTCAAACATTTCTCCATCCCCTAATCACCATTTCTGAAAACCACCAATGTGTTTTCTGTTTCCATGAGGTTAGTTTTTTTTTTCTTTTTTTTTTCTGCACCTATAAGAGAGATCATACAGTATTTGTCTTTCTCTGACTTATTTATCTTAGCATAATTCCCTTGAGTCCAAACCCTATTGTTGCAAATGACAAGATTCTATCTTCTCTATGGCCAAATAATATTCCATTGTACATACACATAAATGACACAATTTCTTTATTATTTCATCCATCGATGGATATTTAGGTTGCTTCCATATCTTGGCTACTGTAAATAATGCTGCAGTGAACATTGTGGTGCATGTATCTTGAATTAGTGTTTTTGTTTTCTTTAAATAAATACCCAAATGTAGAATTACTGGATCGTATGGTATTTCTATTTTTAGTTTTTTGAGGAACCTCCATAACATTTTCCATAGTGTCTGCACCAATTTATATTCCCACCAATAATGCATGAGTATTCCTTTTTCTTCACATCCTCGCCAACACTTGTTATTTCTTGTGCTTTTGATAATAACCATTCTAACAGGTGAGAGGCAATATCACATTGGTTTTATTTGCATTTTCTTGATGATTAATGATGTAGATAATTTTTTCATGTACTGGTTGGCCCTCTGTATGTCTACTTTAGAACAATGTCTGTTCAGATCGTATCCTTTCAAACTGTGTTGCTTTTCTTTTTATATTGAATTTTATTTTATATATATATATATATATATATATATATATATATACTTTAGATATTAGCCTCTTATCAGATATATGATTTGCAAATATTTTCTCCCTTTCTGTAGATTGTTTTTTCATTTTATTGATAGTTATCTTTGCTGTGCAGTAGCTTTTTAGTTTGGTGTAGTCTCACTTTTTAATTTTCCTTTTGTTGCTTTTGCTTTTAGTGTCAGATTCAAAAAACAATTGCAAAGACCTATTTCAAGGAGTTTACTGCCTATGTTTTCTTTCAGGAGTTTTATGGTTTCAGGTCTTACATTCAAGTCTACTTCATTTTGAGATGATTTTAATATGTGGTATAACGTAATTGTCCAGTTTAATTCTTTTGCATTGGGCTGTCCAATTTTTCCAACACCATTTATTCATGATGTGATCCTTTCCTCATTGTGTTTTCTTGGCTCTCTTGTCATAAATATATGTGTGGGTTTAATTCTGAGGTCTCTATTTTGTTCCATTGATCTGTGCATCTGTTTTTATATCAATACCATACCATTTAATTTACTATAGGTTTATAATATAGTTTGAAATCAGGTAGCATGATACCTTCATCTTTGTTTTTTCTCAAGATCACTTTGGTTTTGGAGGGGGGTTCTTTATGGTTATCTAAAAATCTTAGGAATATTTGTTCTATTTCTGTGAAAAGTGTTGTTGGATTTTGATAGGAATTGCAATGAATCTGTAGATTGCTTTGGGTAATATGGATATTTTAACAACATGTATTCTTCCAATCCATGAACATGGAATATCTTTCCATTTATTTGTGTCTTCTTCAATTTATTTTATTAACATTTATCACTTTCAATAAATAGGTCCTTCACCTTCTTGGTTAAATTTGTTCCTAAATGTTTTATTATTTTTGATCTAACTGTAAATTAGATTGCTTTCTTATTTTTTTATATTTTATTATTAGTGTATAAAAATGCAACAAAGTTTTGTGTGATTTCATATCCTGTAACTACTTAATTTATTAGTTTTAACAGTTTTTAAATGAAGTTTTTATGGTTTTCTGTATATTATGTCATCTGCAAATAGTGACATTTTTATTTCTTCCTTTTCAATCTGGATGCCTTTTAATTATTTGTCTTGCCTAATTGCTCTGGCTAATGTTTCTAATGTTATCTCATCACACAAGAATATAAGCTTCAAGGGGTAGAAATTTTTACCTCTATAATATACATTCAGGCACATAAAAATGTTCAATAAATGCATTAATCCCTTTGAAACTGTAGTCACTAGTGATTTGATCTTGTTTTTCAATCACTGTGCACAACAGAGCATACCAGGTAGATTTCCCCTTGGAAAGAATGAAGATCTAATTACCATGGGCCAGAGCAAGACCAACTCTTTTCTGAATCACTTATGGTCTGTACAGGACTTAAATGTTAGAAGTTTAAAAGAACATTCAAGAAGTACCTAGAGATACATAGCAATAAGCTAGCTGTTGAATGAAAATAATGTAGTTTTATAGAACTCTGATAATATTTCTAAAAATCATTTGAGCAATATAATTCCTCTAGTAGGATTGCAGCAGTGTTTTATATCAAAAGAAATGCTCAATACATACATGATTTTTTCCCCCCTTTGGAAATATCAGGAAAAGAAAATGGAAAATGTGACTTACAAAACACATATTCCACATGTATGAACACACTTCCATTATAAGAACACAGAGCTGCATTTACATGACTGGAGACTTTATGCAAATGCCTATGTGATATTAATAACAACCACACATAGACAGCATATATTAATTATATTTACATGCTAAAGAAGCAAACCCAAGAGCATAGTATACGTGGAGGCTTAATCATTTTTAACTTTATTAGTAAAATTCATGAATTTAAATTATTTTTTGAGACTCATTAAATATCACCAGTTATAAAAGGAACAATCGGACTTAAGAAAAACAAACACAAAAAACACATATTTTCAAATCTAATTTTAAAGCAAAAACATAACTGCATTTTATATTATGAATGCTTCACAATTCTTTTTATGAAATGAAACTTTATTGACAAAAGGTGTAGATAAAAAGATTTCATCAGACTTGGAGATTTCCAAAGAGTCACTCCTGGTAGGAAGCTATAAACTCTGTATTGTATGTTAGCAGTTCAAGTATTACTTTGAATTGCAACATTTTCAAAAGCTAACAAAAACCTAACACTGTCTCTTTGAACCAGAGTCATTCTAGTAATTCTCACAAATATTTCCTCGAGGGCAGATGATGTAGTGTGGTTAAAAATTTTGGGCCAAGGACATAATGATTCCTCCCTGGCATTCAGGTATTAAACATGAATTATAGAAAGTGATTATCCTTGTCACCTTGCCTGAAGTAATGACATTCTGTTTTTTCCAGAGCAATCAAAAACCTGCTGTGTCGGAATGAGTACGATTTTAGGTTATTAATAAGCATACAAATGTAAGGTCTTGATTCAAATCATACATTAGAAATCATTAAAAATATATAAAGGTAATTTAGAATTTTACACAACATGTTTTACATTTGAAATAAAAAACTAGTGTGTTCCATTTAGATAGTTTTTATGGTCTAGGGTCACTTTAGACATTGTTTAAGCAAATGAAATTGCTGGCATCAATCTAGAAAAAAAGACTGTTAACTAAATTACTTAAATAATTTATACAATAGAAGGAAAAATCCCTTAGATTACTTAGTAAGGCTCATGAGAAACAGAGGTAAGAAATATAACAAAAATCAGATATCCTTGATTTTATAGTATTTATTTCCCTTTATATGAGCAATTGCCTGAGAAAAGTATTATTTGCATACAGTAGCATTTAATATTTTTAAAGCAGGATTTGTAGAGATTAATGACTTTCAAATAAACAAATTAGAATTATTTTTGGACATTTAATTGGCATGGCATTTCAATTCTTGTGTCACCTTACTTTCAACATTGCACTTAATTATTTTGCAATACCCTACGGAAAGTCTATTGTATTATTCTGTTAAAAATGAGTGTGATATTCGAATGTGTTACAAAATATTTCTTCTCCCTGGAAGAAAAAGGGCAAATATTCTTTCAATAGAAAAACAAATATATGGTCATTCCTTGCTATGAAGAAGTCTTTTTGCCTCACTCCCACACACAAAACAAAATAAAAATAAAAATAAAATGTCACTGTTTAGATTGCACATACCTGGTTACTCACAAGAATGACGTGATCTAGAAGCCATACATAAGTGAGTTATGAGATGATAGGAGACAATCCTGGGAAAAGAGAAATGAAGATGTAACAACTCTAAAGTCTTTCTTCATTTTTCTTTCTCTTCCAAATGGAAATAGAATTTGAGAAATGAAAATTTAGAAAGTCATTGCCACGTTTTTGTTTTTGTTTTGTTTTTCTTTGAGAAACTATGTATTTCCATGGTTAAAACGATGATTCAAGAGAATTAGTAAAAACAAGAAATATTTCTTTTCAAAAAGGACACTTAATAACAAAAACGTTTCTTTCTGATAAATTGATCTATTGAATTGAAAGCCCATTTTTTTGAAAGGAATATCACCTTATATGTTCAAAAGATGTGATTAAGCTAAGTATCTTTAGAGGAGGAAGTCATCATAGATTATGTGGGTGGAACATCAGTGCATTCACATGTATTCTTAAAAGCGAGAGGCACAGGAAGTTTTGAAACAGATACACAGAAGAGAAGACATAGAAGAGGAGGAGCTAAAGTGACCATGGAATCAGAAATTAGAGTGATGCAGCTACAAGCCAAGAAACATCGATAGTCATCAGAAGCTGGAAGAAGTAATGAATGGAATCTTCCTCAGAGTCTCTGGAGGGAGTGCGGCCCTGCTGGCACCTTGATTTTCTAAGCCATCAGGAGTACTAGAGATGACCTTTTATGGCAATTCTGAGAAATTAATACACATTTTGGTATCAGAAATGGGTTGCTGCTTTATAATAAGTACCTAAAAATGTAAAAGTTGCTTTGGAATTGAAAGCAAGTCAGGGCTCAGAAGGAAGTAAAGAGTATGGTAGATAAACCTTCTACAATCTTCGAGAATGCATATATGGTCATAAACAGAGTGATGGTAAAATTAAGAACAGAAAGGCTTTTTTGATGGGAGCTCAGAATGAAATGGGGAACATGTTGCTGGTAAATGGACAAAGGGTGATCCTTGTTATATAGAGGTGAAAACTTGACTAAGTTGTGTCCTATAGTTGTGTGGAAAACAGAACTTGTAAGTGATGAACTTGGATAGTTAACTAAGATTCCTAGTTAGTGTTTAAGGTACAGCCTGGTTTATTATAGCTGCTTATAGCCGAATATAAGATGAGATGAATTGAGAAAGGAACTGTTAAGCAAAAAGTTTGTTAGACTCTTAAAATCCTCCAGGCAGGGAATGAACTGATAAAACTACTCACGTGCAAATCTGGACACCATTCAAGGAAAAGTAAGAACCACTCTGAGGGCAGAACACTGGGCATAGAAATGTGAGCTGCAGGCCAAGAGAAGCAAGTCACAGCAGTAGAGGGCAGAATCTCAAATCAAAGAGGATTATCCTCAGGCCTTGAAACCTAATGGAATTTGCACTGCTGGACTTCAAAATTGTTTGGGACTAGTAACTTCTTTCTACCTTCCATTGTAACTTTTGGTATTGCAAAGTCTATAGCTGTTATCCTAAGCCTGTCCACCATTGTATTTTGGGAATACGTAATTTATTTTGTAATTTCACAGGTACAGAAAAGGAGAGGAATTTTACCCCAAGATGGATAATATGCAGCATCTCATTTATACCCAATTTAGAAGATTTAGGTGATGATTTTTGGGACTTTTAATGTTTAGATGAGATGTATCATTTGAATTCATGCCATAGTGATTTGAGAACTTTGGGCAACTGGTGATGGGGTACCTCTGTGTTTGCATGTAAGACAGACATGAATTTTGAGGAGTAAGAAGGTAGGCTGTTGTAAGCCCCCAAAAATGTCCCCCCAAAGATATTTCATGCCCTCATCTTTAGAAACTTATATTACCAGGCAAGAGATCCCTTGACTTCATATGGGAAAGAATTCAAATGTGAGTCAATATGGAATTTAAAGTAAGTTTATCTAGCAGAAAGTAAGAAAACAAAGGTCACTCCATAGATAGAGTGGCATTCTCTAATCATTAATGGAAGAGAGATCCCCTCCATTGCCCAGGCTAGGGTTTATATGTGTTGTTTGCTTCCATGGAAAATCCATTGGTGTGGAGGGGAAGGAGCATAGAAGAACAATGATAAGTTTATCTTTAACTTTGGTAAGATGCAAGAAGAATAGAGACAGTTTTGTCTTTAACTCTTGTAAAGCTCAACCTGTGTTTAATTTGCTGTGGGCTCAACTATTAATACAAGGATGGTCCTAGTGACATCTCTTATCTTCTGGAGAGACTGCTCTGTGTCACTGGTTAATGTCTCCTAGAGTTCTGTGTCTTGGAGCACATACGCAGCAGACTTGGAATCCAATCTCTTAGTTCCTTCTTCTTGAAAAATAGTCCTTGTGGCCTTTCCTATATTACTTTGAGTATTACATTATATGACAAAGTAGTGACTATTAACTCACTGCGAAAGATGTGATTTTGTTAAGGATATTTAGAAAAGCTGATCCTGGATTATCACATGAGCCCTGTATTCAACCAAATGTATTCTTCTAGGAGAGAAGCAGAGGGAATTTTGAGACCAACATATAGAGAAAAAATCAGGGAAGAGGAGGGGGAAATGGAACAATGCAGGCAGCGATTGAAGTCATATGACCACAAGCCAAGGAATTCTTGCAGTCACCAGAAAATGAAAGAGAACAGGACAGGATTCTCCAGAGAGCCCCTGAGGAAGAAAGTTCATCAAAGTCAAAAACTCGATTTTAGGTTTCTGGCCTTAAAACTATGAGAAAACAAATTTTTGTTGTAAGTCCCTCTTTTGTAATAATTTGTTAAAGCATTTCTTAGAAAGTGATGTAGATTTTGTTTATTTATGTGATTATGGGACTGGCTAGACAAGACTGACATTTGGAGGGCGGGTTGTCAAAAAAGTCAGGATGAAAATTTGGGCGCACAAGCTGATGCTGCAGTTTTAGGAAGGACATTTCTCTCAAGGAAACCTCAGCTCTGCTATGTAGGACTTTCAACTGATTGAATTGGGCATGCCAGGTTACTGAGGATGGTCTCCTTTACTTAAGGTCAACTGATTGTAGATGTGAATCTCATTTAAATATATATATATTTATAGCAGCACCTAGATTCGTTTCTGGGTACTAAGCCAAGCCAAGCTGACACATGGCACTGACCATCACACAGACAGATAACGTATAAGCACAAAGAGGGTGTTATGGCTGGACTAATTTCCAGAGTTTAGGGATGTTGGAGATACAAATGAGTGTGTTTCTTCCTGGAACACAAAGGAAATGGAGTAGGATTATTCTGTAATAGATAACAGAGGAAGCATGATTGAAAAAATGTTACCTAAAGTGTATTTTGATGTTTTTATTCATTTATATCTCAAATTTGGTGACTCTTTTAAAAGAAGTAGAATTTTACATATACATATATACAGACACAGGCACACACATATAGTGTGTGTGCATACGCATGTGTGTGTGTGTGTGTGAAATTTTAGTGTTGGTTTGCTGAAACTATATGTGAAAATTTTCACTTCCTCCACCTTCAAATCAGGAAATTATACAAATGAAACTCAAAACAGAAATGGGCAAATGAAAGCCTACAAAGTTCTGACTTACATAAAATGCTAAAAATGGAGGACAGATAAGGATATACTTACTCATAGAGAAGAGTTATTTCAGCTGTTTTTTGTTTTTTAACAAATTTCAAATATTCTATTCTAACATAGGTAAGACATGAAGACCACCACACTCTTCAGTGTTTATTTGCAGTGTTGCATGTAGTACTAGCATCATGAATCTCTCTCTTACAAGTGTTATATTCTTCAATAATGGTGAATAGAAGAGAAAGTTTGTCTTCACTTCTGCTACACCATTTTGAAATATATCTGAAATCCAAATATAAATAGCCAGTTAAAATAGCCAGTTTCTAATGTCATATTTTGTCCTTATTACTAAATAATAATAATAATAATAATAATAATAATAACGTATAAAAGAGAAAAAAGACAAACCCTAGAATAAGTTCAGATACCTTAATTAATGAAACTTCATCAACAGTATATTTTCATATCAAACTCTGCCTTTTTTTATCACCCTGCGATTTTATAAACAACCTAAAGCCATGCAACATAATAAGATTTAGGATGAAGGTGAGGTGTGCTTTCTTTTGCAGAGTATGAGAAATCTGATTCTGAAAGACAATGGCCAAAAAGTAATCTGCATGATGCCTTGAAAACAGGAAAATTCTGATGCAGTTCAAGTTCAGGAGAGACTACAAATATAAGTTTTGAGCTATAAATTTATTTTCTTGAAGCTGTGTTTGCCAGTATGTTCCTTGGAGTTACTCCAAGATGTATTTACAGATAGATCCAGGCTACTGATACAGAGGATAGCAGATGGGAAAATCAAGGTCAAGGAAAACAAGAAGGAGCAAATCAAATAGATCAATTTAGACAAGAGGACAAAATATGGACAAATTCCTAAGCTATAAAGAGGTTACTACAAATGACCTAGAAAAGAGTTTGGATGGAACAGGGCTTTGTCTTATCTCTTTCCTTCTTTTGAGTGGGGCCAGGTTCATCTGAAAAAGTTCTGAGAGAGACCATGGTTTTCTATAACTTCCTTTTTTTTTTTTTTTTTTTTTTTTTTTGCTGAGTAGTAGATTGGAGGCCTGCGGAAGTTCAAGAAAAATTCTTGACAATTCATAAGATACTTTATTCGCCCTCTTCTCTCCCTATCCACCATAATCACTGACATCCAGGATGGGAAACGTTTTCTACGCCTTTGCTTTGTGAAATCTTCTAAAAGTCAAACACATGACAATCCCTCTGTGGTCCTGGCCCATTGTAAACTAGACTAAGCACACATTGAACTGAGCATACACAGATGAAGCTGAGGCTTCCAAATGTCCATCGAACCCCTTTATTCCCAAGGGGACCCAGGATCCTATAAGCTGTCCCTGAACCTAGTTCCCCAGGAAATTAGTCTGACTTATATAAAATATACTAGATAAGCAGAGATAACAGCTATCAAGGCTAACTTTGAGATACATAAATATTACCTATGTTGGGGTAGATACTCTGTGAAAATATGCTTAGAAGACACAGCTTAGGAAAATAAAATCTTAGAAAAGCCTAAAAATAGAGTTTTTCAGCAGAAATTGGCAACCCTACTCACCGTCCATTGAATGAGGTCCTTGATTGCAGTTTTTGAGGACTACCTGAGGCATAAAAGAGTTTAGACGCAGTGAAAAATGATATGTACATTCTTTTGTCTAGTTCTTGTTGGCCACATATAGCATTGTCTGCAGTGAATAAGGATGACCTTTCATGGGCTGGAGATCCATCTAAGGTCCATATCTGTCTGGGGTAATTATGTTTATGTCCGTAACTGTGTCATGTCATTAAATGCCTCCACAGAAGACGACCAGAGTCTTTTAAAAATTCAGAACACAGTCCATAGGCGTTATCGTTAGTTGGAAGGTAACAAGATTCTTTAGTATATTATTTGTGTAACTAGCCATAGATCCAAAGCAAGTTCAGGCAGCATTAGGGATTGTCAAAATTAATCCCAGTGCATCTTGAAAATTCCCCAAATCAGACTTTATCTCTGACCTGCAAAACCCAATAAACCTAGTCTCTAATTATAGACTCTTATACACTATTGAGATAATAAGGCAAAATAATTTTGAATGGGGTTCTCTTCTGCCTCTTCACATTCACTGGCTGCATTTTATACATATATGTTAGGTTGATGCAAATGTAATTGCGTTTTTTGTAATTATTTTTAACCTTTTAAACTGCTATTACTTTCGCACCAATCTCATAGTAAGTACTTATTTTATGTCAGATGCTATTCTAGATTACAGCAATGTAGCAATTAACAAAATAGTTTTTTGTTTTGTTTTGTTTTGTTTTTACCTCAAGAAGCTTAAATTCTAGTTGGTGAGCAATACTATTAAAAATAATCTAAAATATCAGAGTGAATATTCAACTTAGGCAAGTGTAATTTCCATTTATTTCAGAAATGTAATTGTATATAAATAATATAGTATATTAGAAAATTATACATATTATAATGCACAACAATGAAGGAAGTATGTAATAAGTACATTAACAAATTATAATATAGAACATATTTAATGCCCCATATTTGGTAAACACAATTTGATACTTGGTTAGATAGTGCTTTATTGTCTTGAAACTGATTATTATCATTACTCTAATGTCTATAACATAGGTTTACATAGAGCATCAAGTCACTAAGATAACATATATGTTGGAAACTCATTTAAAATATTTGTGCCTCAGATTGGTTTATCTGTTCAGCCTCATGTAATTCTAATTGAGACTCAAAAAACTGGACAGAATAATACAAATGAAAACTCAGGTCTGCCTGAAGCTCCAATTAAGAATCTCATCACTGTGTACTTGGTTTGGTTTTGGTTATTTGACACTAAAAGTAAAGAACAATCTTAAAGATAAATAACAATTAACTAATGACTAGTTTTTAAATAAATGGGAGTTTGCTCAATTTGTTGACTATGTCTTAGCACTCTGTTTTTGTGTGTTTTTTCTTATAATGTGTGGCTTGTATGATTCCCTACTCTTCCTTATCATGTTACTCTATAGGTTTAAAAGTATTTCAGGAACATTATATCCATATAATGGAAATTTCTTCAATCTGCTTGTGAAATTTCTTCTTTACAAATAAGTCCACCAAATGTCAAAGCTTTCCTTGAAATGTAGGACACCTTAGTGTTAGAGACACTTCCAAGTAACTTAATACCTGAGAGTAATTATATCGCATCTCCCATTAACTATCCTTGTCCATAGTATCTCTACCTAGAGGAATGTAGTTGCATAGCTGTACAAAGTGGATATTGTTGGCTACTATGAAGAAGGAATGATATTTCTTAAGAATAGACAGTGGGAATGAAAATGCCACTTGTACTACTTTGGACATCATGTTTTGGGAATGTTTGGGACACCATATTTCAGGAAAACAGAGCCATGTTTTTTATATCTTGTGTTTGGTTGCATGTGGAATTCAGGTGGATTTTTTTATTATTACTTTTTTTCAATTATAATTGTCCCTTAACTGTTGATAAAGCTTTCCATATGCTTGAAGCATTTCTGTCCAAGATAGAGAGCAAAAATATTGACAGATAGATTAAAGGTCAGCATTTTGGGAATCCAATCTTTTGCATTATTGACATTGCTTGTCTACTGTAAGCCTCAATAATAACAAATTAATGAAAATAAAACTTAATTATAATCCTTATGGATATTAAATTCACCTTCATGTATTTTTTTAACATTCTAATTAACAGTTTACATACCAAAGTAAAAGCTTAAATCATTTATTTCAGCATAATTTATATAATGTTAATTGAAAGGTGTACTGGAAGACAAAATATTATAAGAAATAGCCACTACTTTTTAACAAAGGTATACTTCAGTATGTTTTGTTGGCTATATAATACATTAGAAATGGAACATTTAGAGATTTACAACATATATTGGTCTTATACTAAAAAAACTGATATACAATATCATAATGAATATTCAACTTAGACAAACATAATTTCCATTTATTTCAGAAATGTAATTGTATATTGTAATAAGATGTAATTTTCACAATAGATGAAAAAATATATAATGGCATTTTCTTTAAAATTCTGTGTGGATGCTTATGAAAGCTTTGAGAGTGGATTTACCCAAATAGTTTACTCTTTTAAACAGGCAAAATAAATTTTAAATATATTTGATCATTGTCAATTGCTTAAATAATTCATATATTAAGAAATTCTGTGAATAATATCATTGGGTCCTTTCTGCTTGTTAAGCCATATCCAATTTTCTTGGTCTAGTGTTTTTGGTGATTTGTATCATTTCCAAAGTCAGTATAAAAATTACCCCAATCATATGCTTTTGAGAACATATAGTTTTATTTTCTGGAGGACTGAAACATAGTCTAATTATTCTTTCCCACAACTCAAAGAAGTACAGAGGGGATATATGTTTTTGTTTTCTATTTAATATTTCAAAAGACAGACATTTTGGTTTTTCTACATTAGTGATGATGCTTAAACTCTTAAGCTATTTATATATTCAAAGTGCAGTGAGTAAGCAATTATCTAGATAATGGAAGCCATGTTACTTTTTCTCAATTTCATGAACAAATTAAAGCAAATTTTTATCATATGAATTATCCAAATCATTGTACATTCTCCAATATCTCTGCTAATCATTTATCTGGTATTACTTTAATTAATAACCTCATGATCATGTTTTTGTTGAGTTGTAACAATACTGTTTCATCACATTTAGAGAAAAACCTTAAAAGACAGTTTGAGAAAGAATAAATTGATAATGACAGGAAATATTTTTTGTATCTCTGTGTGTGTGTGTGTGTGTGTGTGTGTGTGTGTGTGTGTGTGTGTATGTGTGTGAAAGAGAGAGTGTCTGGATTGGACAGAATAGGGAAATACAAGTACTCTCAGGGGGCATATACATGATATTAGAAAATTTCTAGCTACAGAAATATTACTAGGTATTTTTAAATTTATTAGTGAATAGTGTAGGATTTAAATGTTAATGAGCACTGTTGGGGCTGAACTGTGTTCTCCTAAAATTCATATGTTGGAATCCTAATCCTTAGTACCTCAGAACATGACTGTATTTAAAAAGAGGTCTTTAAAGAGGTAGTTAAGTTAAAGTGAGATCATTAAAGTGGGTCATTGTGACCAGTGTTCTTGTAAGAACAGAAAATTTAGACACAGAGAGTTACAGAGGGAAGAACATGTGTGGACACTGGCTGAAAACAGCCGTTTATAAATCCAAGAGTGTTGCCTCAGAAGAAACTGTACCTGCTTACATCTTGATCTTGAACTTCTAGCCTCCAGGACTGTGAGAAAATATATTGTTTACCCCACCACACTGTGGACCTTTGTTATGGCAACAACAAATTAATATAAATACTGATGGGAAGTAAGAGCTCATCTTGATATGTGTGCAAATTATTCTTATTTGACCAAAATTTTTCTCCTCTCCACTGCCTAATCTACAAGAGCAATCTAGTTTGCCCTTCAAAAGAGTATAGAAGAAAGATAAAAAGGGGATGTTTACATGGCATTCCTTCAACAGCAACCCCATTAAAAAAGATTAAAGTTGGCTGCTGACTTTTTGGAGTAAAGAAAAATAATCTAGATCTCTGGTCTTCAATTATAATTCTTAAAAATCTTGGTAATGTTCTTTTTGACTTCAACATTCCATATTTTGTTATCAAAAGTGTGTTTATTTAAATATTAACAATATATGAGGCAGGTTTAGAATCAACCCTGCCCATTCCTCTTATTTAAAAAAGTTACTAACTTAGAGAATAGAGAAAAGGAGAAAGAGCAAAAATAAAACATGTTCTGCTTTACCATCCAAGGGCAGTTATTAATTTGTTTTAAATAATTGTAATTATATTTTATATTTATCTTCAGATTACCATGTTTTAACTTTCATGAGATGTAAACAAATGACCCAGTTACAGAAAAGCTTATTTACTGAGGTTCTATGTGCTTATTACTTGTTTCCTCTATCTCTATGCCCATGTGTCCTAAAATGTGTCATGCTACAACAACATCATAGAAAAATTTGTTCAGTATTATAAATTCTCTTGATTTTGATAAATCAAAAGCAATATATATGTACAACTTTTTTTACGTTTGCAGTTATAGTTTCAAGATGCTTCAGCTATTATATTTTCAGAAGTTGGCTTTATTTTGTGTAGTTTTTCACTCTTGATAACATTTTTCATTTTTAATTACTATTATGAAATAGTATTCCTTTTATTTAACAGTTAACATAATTATTGGATGATGATAATGTTATTTTATGTCTTAATTATACTTCTGGTTACATGATGTAGATATTTGTAAAAGATAGAGTCACTGGTACCAGGGATTGTTCCAGGAAACATTCCCCATGGATGGGATTTTGAGATCAAATTGTCACACATTTAATGACACATAAATGACCTCCTTGTTTGTGGTAAATGGGACACTGACAAATCACATATTCATTACCCTTGACTTACTAACCACTGTGTAGCAAGGTGAAGGGAGATCAACTCTCTACGACTCTTAATCACTGCGGTAACCATGGTAATTACACAAATTGGGGTATTATGGCTATTTTGACTGAACTGGAAAACTTACAAAAAGAAAAAACAAAACTGGATAGTGACTCAAGGTTCACAGTTGACCCCTCTTTGCCTTCTGTTTTGTTGTGACTTAACTTCTGTCACGCTTCTGTCCTTCTATAGTCCTTGAACTCTGTTGTTTCCAATACTGAACAAGCTCTAAAATATGTTCAATGTGAACCTTCTATCGGCTTCTTCTGGAAATCAGTTCATTGCAGCTAGACTCTTTTTCTGTCACACCCCAGTGATCATTTCCTCTTACTTGTCCAGCTTCCCCTGAGAAGAGTCTGTTTATCTCTGCTTGCCCTTTACCCTATCTAAAAACAAAACAATACGAAACAAAAAGAATTTGTTTTATTTGAGATGTTTGTGGATTTGAGATTGCAGCATTTTCCCTATTGCAGTAGATTCTGCTGAATAAAATAATCTAATCTAAATCAGCATTGATTTCAATGTGATTCTGGTGCCACATTGACTGGTTCTGGACAGTTTCTGGTGCCATGTGGTTCTGGTGCCACGACTTGGGCAAAAGGCTGACTACACTCAGACAATATTGTCTTCACCTAAGTATTTATGCCAGCTTCTTAGGCCCCTTTTGTCCTCACTAGCTGGGTAAAAGAAGACCCATTGTGGTGAGTCAAAACGCCTAACCCAGTACTCTGGACATTCGTCTGTAGCAGCATGACAGGGAGCTGCTTTAATTCTACTAAATGGGACTGTTCTGTCTGATCACAAGTCTTTCTGGTTCTTTTCTGTTTGTGCAGGACTTTTCTTGGCTCTTTGAAATTGAGAATCTTCCTGGATGAAATTTTCTTGAAAGAGCAATATCAAATAGAGAAAAGAGCCAGGAAAGAACATGTACTTCCATCTGTGATCTCCTTCTGGGTCTCTTGTGCAATCTTCGTTAAGAAGCTGAAAGACTTGCTTTTGAGGGGACATTTAATCTCTGACTCCTTCTGTTGAATGGTACTCTTCCTGGCTCTTTTCTGGTCCAAAGAGAACTTCCTGGACAAGTATTCTTGGCTCTTTTCAAGTGAGGATTTATTCCCTGACTCTGAAGCATGAATACCCAACTCTTGTGAGGACTTTCTGTTTTCCTTACTCTATGCCCAAGGATTGCTCAGAGCAAGTCTTTCAGCTTCTTAACGAAGATTGCACAAGAGACCAAGAAGGAGATTACAGATGGAAGTACATGTTCTTTCCTGGCTCTTTTCTCTATTTGATATTGCTCTTTCATAGATCACTCTCAATTATTGGGCACCTTCCTTCCACCCTGCAGCAGAGTATATGTTTCACTACTATGGCATTAATTTTGTTCCATACCTTCAAACTGGTAAAATTTTTACTAAGGAAAGATTTGAACTGCAATGGCCACTTTTGGGCTCTTGCAAACTACCCGAGTTTTCCATTTTTGATTAGCTCTTGAATCCCATGGGCCCAGAATCTAACCCCCCCCCCCAAAAAAAAAAAAAAAAGTGCACTTTCCTTACTTGGTATAAAGAAAGAAAGAAAACAAACAAACCAAAAAAAAAAAAAGAAATGGCTCTCTCAATCAGATTACAAGAAGGCCCTACAACAGCCACCATATACCTTATCTGAAGCTATTCAATCATTTAAAGACCATCTGTTTTCCTCCAATGCTACTTCTTTTTCTTTCAAATATAAGACATGCATACATCTCCTTCTTTTCCTTTGCTCCTCCACATGCATTTCTGTCTCTACCACCATAATGAACTTTACGTACTGAGCCTTTCATAATGTATTATTTCTTCCTTCCCCTCACAGAGGCTGTTCCCCTATAAAAGTCCCGCCATCCAGAAACTATGACATTTCTTTCCTCCACTCACAGCACAACCTCACAACTCTAATTTGATTGCTGGTTATGTGCTTCTTCTCATTTGGAAGCCTCAGGTTTTCCCAAAAATCCTATACCTGTCTCACATTTAAAGAAATCCTTTGTTATCTCTTGAAGACCCTTTGTTTTTGTACTTTAGACTTCAAAAGTAACCTCCTTCAACTTAAATATATTTAAAAAAAAGCCAATCTGTTCTTCTACCAGAACATAACTGAGGGCTCTTTCATAGGCCTAAGTATCTGCAATTACACCCACCAATTCAAATACGGACACTGTTGTTACAAGAGGCAAGGGCACATATTCCTCACCTTAGTATATGAATCTAATAGGTGAAATGATGCTAAATATAATTTTACCTAATGTCCTTGGGACTGACAACTTATAAAAGATAATTGATCATTTCTCTCTTCCCAACTGAATGGGACAACATCACTATCAAAACAGCCCACATGAATTCCAATATGCAAATCCATGAGACAGTTATTCCTATGAACCTGATTGCCCCCACTGAGACAATTTCTAATTGCCATTTGATGTCTGTCAACAATTTGGACAGGATCTTGTTATCTAGCTAATCTAATTAGTCCTTTTTTTTTTTTTTTTTTACCCAGGCTGTCTCATGTCTCATTTTCTCTCTTCAACCACTCCATTACCTCTGCTTTAAGTTCTCCAGGCACTAGAGGAGCCAAAAAGTCAACAAAAACATGTTACAATTGCAAGCTTCGGATTAGAATCCTAGTCATGTAAGGGGGCTGTGACCTTCTATTAACATCAGGTTCTCAAGAAGAAGGTAAAAATAAGGGGAAAAGCTACATGGATTTAAAAAAAAAAAAAAAAGAAAGGAAAAAAAAAAAGAAAAACAATAGAACAAATAAGTTTAAGGTATAGAAATAGTAAAATTGAAAAACTACTTTCTTGTATCTCATTTAATAAAATGCATTAATAAAGTTATTTCAAAAACAGACAAATCATGGCATTAAATATTCAAGACATTACTTTTTTAATAAAGTGGTCATGAATCTTAATAGTTTAAAGGATGCACAAGTTTTACTTGAAATAAGAAAACATATTGCTTTGATTTTTCTATATTTCAATTAAAGTGTTACTACCGCATGGAGAAAATTATAATTTTTTTTTTGTATTTTCAAATTCAATGATTGTTTCTTAACTTATTATATTTTTAAAATATTCTGTTGTTGTTCAGTAATGTTTAGCTGACTTTTGTTTGAAGAATATGTATTTAGTTTTGTAATGAGATTTAATAAGCCTGAGATAACACCTAAAATACTTGAATTTCCTGCAAAATTATTGTTGTAGAGCATTTAGTGCTTTATGAGAACCTGCACTACTTAGACACTTTGATATTCTGCCATGTTTTCATACGGGAAATATATTTTTTTCCAAAGATCTTTTTAATATGTGCCAGCAGACAGCACAAATAGAGAACAAGCTTCTCTGGAGAGTAACTAAGCTAAGGACATTATCTCTTAACTTTATGATTAACTGCAGGTTTCACATTAAGAGGCAAATCCTTCATTTCAAAACATTAACCCATATAGTACTTAATAATTGAATCCTGTGTGATTTAGAGTTCTGAAATGAATTAAGTACAGAAATAGATTTTTTCCCCCGCTTTCCTTTGATTGTTCCCTGGATTGATTGTTATTCATTTTAGAATCTTATCTTCTAGGACTTTGTTCCAGAGAGTCTGAGAATTTCAGTAACCAAATTCAATAGCATTTCCTCCTTACTTAAATTGTTTGTCAGTTAAAATATTAGTGAAATTTAGATTTATTTGCACTTTGTATCTATTAGAAGATTTGTGGGAATATTTTTATTCTTATTTTATAATAAAGACATTTAAAATATGTTATGAAATCTATATTTAAAAAAAAAAAAAATAATACATCCCCATTGCGTTTGAACAGGAATCAGGCCCTACAATTCCTGCTGTTATATATTGGACTAGAAACTATGCTATTAAAGCTGGGCAAAAGAGGCTTAGTAAATTAGAGATATACTGGGAATTTCAATTTAAATCTATTAGCTTTATTTTTAGACAAAGATGTCTTCTCTGCTTTAGAAGTTACTCATCTCTCTTATCTCCGTGCTAGTTTCTAATCATCATGGGGGACAAGGTAATGTGCAGCCTTTACTATCTAATTCTGTTCTCTTAAACCCTTATATCCTATAAGGGATCCTTGGTGGGATATCTGATTTCATTCCCTGGTCCAAGTAAAAATCACGATGAGTCTGAAACACCTTGTTAAAGGAAGCAAGGGTGTTTCTCATGTTTCTATTGGTAGATGTAGAAAGAATACTGTTTGACCCAGAAATTCCATTTATAGGTATATTCCCTTGAATATCTTATGCACATGTGTACCAGATGTATAAACAATAGCCATAGTACAAACCTGGTAACACCAAATGTCCATCAAAAGTAAAATGAATAAATAATTATTGGTAACAGTAGTTACAATCAGTGGACAATAACTATAACCAAAAACAAAGAGTTAAAAAAGTAAGATATGAAATAGTGGATACATTTATATAAAAATCAAAAGCAATCAATACTTACATAATGATATTAGTTTCGAAGGCCTACATGAAGTATAATAGTAAATAATAATGAAGATGTTATTAACATAAAATGGGATTTCTGTAGGGAAGAGTGGAAGCTATGACTATGTAAGGACCCAACGGGAGATTCTAGGTCCTGGCAATTTTCTTTGTATATCTGGGGTTGCTGTGTGGTTTTTTGCTTGATAACTAATAGTTAAACTGCACTCCACATGTTTTGCACATTTCTACAAGTGTGTTTTCTGACACAATAAAGAATAAAAAACGAATTCACAATGTGCCCATTTTAGTCAGTAGACTGAAATTCAAAAATTAAAATTGACAATCAGTTGTAGTAGAAACAAAAATAAAGCCTACTCAAGAGGGTAAGAGGGGAGGATGGTGGTAGATGAGGGTAAACAGGATCAAATATATGGTGATGGAAGGAGAACTGACTCTGGGTGGTCAACACAATGTGATATATAAATGATGTATTACAGAATTGAACACCTGAAACCTATGTAACTTTACTAACCACTGTCACCCCAATAAACTTAAAAAAAAAAAAAAAGAATATTCAAAAAGGAAGAAGACTTTCCTATTAGGTAAGCAAAGTTAAAAAGAGATTTAAATTAGAAAACAAAAAAGAAATGAAGACATTATAGTTTATCACTCTCACAGGAAAAATGCAAAAACATAAAGTAAAAAAAAAGAAAAATCTTACTTTTGTAAAATAACATCATATCATGCCTGTTTGCCTTCAGATAAAGATTTAAAAAGCTAGTTTATTCTGAAGGCTTATTCATTAATTAAATTTGTGATTGTGTCTATTTTGCTGCACTGCATGAAGCTTGTGAATTAGTTTGCTGGGGCTGCCAGAACAAAGTACCACAGAATGTGTGGCTTAAACAACAGAAATGTATCGTCTCACAGTTCTGGAGGCTAGATGTCCGAGATCAAGGTGTTAGTAAGTTTGGTTACTTCTGAGAGCTGCGGAAGAACCTAGGCCAGGCCTCTCTCCTAGCTTCTAGCAATCTTGAGTATCTCTTGGCTTGTGAAAGCATCACCCTGATCTCTGCCTCCATCTTCATTTGGCATTCTCCCTACATCTGTGTCTCTCTCCAAATTTTCCTTTTTAATAGAAACATTGGATTAGGGCATGTTCTAATGAGCTCATTTTAATTAACTCCATGAACTTATTTTAACTTCATGACCTGTTTCCAAATCAACAGCACATTCTGAGGTGTTGGGGGTAAGATTCCAACATATAAAATTTTGACGCAAAGCAATTTAACTTTATAACAGCTTCCTTTTTATCTCTTCTATGTTTTTCATCTGGAAATCCCTTTTCTCATTTGATTCCAACCCAAACACATTCAGTGGTCCTTTATCATTTTTTTAATCCCTGTTACCGACCTGGGTAATCAATGACCTAATGTACTTCAGTCAAATTTTGTGCATGTTAAATTCAAACAATTAGCAACATGTTTTACTCTCCACTGAATCCCTTCTTTTGTCATTTACAAGTCTAGGTAGACTGGAAATTTTGAGAGTTCTCAAATTGCCAAAAGAGAGCTCTGTGACAGAAGCACACTTCCACTAAGGATTTTTGCAGCTAATTAGCATATAAAGCTCATTCCCTTGCTCTTCACTGTGATCTTATTCTCACTATGCTCTTGTCCACTCTTTGTAATGAATGTATGAATATGTATCCTTTCTGGCTTAAATGTATTTCCTCATGTCAAATGTTTAGTACTTTTGAATTTAACTATTTTTAATTTATTTTTGCTTTTATAATTTTAAAAAGACAGCAACCTACTTCCTCCTGTACTATCAGCAGCATGATTTCCTTAGAGCCATATTAACAGAGGAGCTGTATATATCAGATCATTTTATCTACTGCATATTTGTGAAAAAGTAGGGATCTCTTTTGTTGCTGCTGTTGTTACTGTTTGGAAGCATGCTCATAAGATATAGACATTTACCTTGAAAAGGTAGGTTTAGAAAGATCAATGTTGTATAATCAGAAACTGTTCTTGACAAACTTCTTGATAAGTCTTTATATTCATGTTAACCAAAAATAATAGGCTCCCTTCGTTCCATATAATAAATACATCAGTGCACTGTCAGTATTCCTTTTATAACTTTACAAGAAAATTTTAAAAGAGAAATAAGTGAATTTTAATCATATATTTAATACATGATATAGTAAATCCACTATACCCGAATACACACTATGATCTCTTCAGGCTCAGTGTGACTGGTTTCCTTTTTGACTTCTTAGAGTAAGCTAATTGTCCTTTATGATACTGAAAATTCCACCAGGGTTAAAGTTCTTATCAAAGACATCGGTCTTATTTAAACTAATATGTAATTAAATGTGAAATATTTTAACAATCTGCCATATTTAAAATTCTATGCAATGCTCTAGTTTTCACAGTGCATTTATACAAAGTTTTCAAATTTATGTTAATGTTATAATTCATAATCCTATTTAAATGTCTGAAACAACAAGGTCTCTGGAAGAAAAATTCATAAAATTATTTATTGCTGGGGAATACTTTATTGTACAGAAATCTTTGAAAATGGATTATATGAAAATAAAATCTATAATGTATTTTGAATTCTGTGCAGATAAGCACTGGGTCCATAGTACAAATGCAAGTGTTTGTTTTTTGTTTTTGTTTTTGTTGTTTTTTAATTTATTGGAGTGACAATTGTTAGTAAAATTACATAGATTTCAGGTGTACAATTCTGTATTACATCATCTATAAATCCCATGGAGTGTTCACAACCCAGAGTCAGTTCTCCTTCCATTTTTTTCAGTATTTCTCAAAATACATCTTGGGTTAATTAGTTGATAAAAGATTTGGAGAAAAATGGTCAATTAAAAAGTTAGATTACTTAACAAAATACTATAGCCTCTAGGTGACATTTATTACCTATCTGACAGGATATATTTCTTCTTTCACTTTATTCCCAAACAAAAATAGTATAGAGTTCTGTTCAATTCATGTGTTCTATTATTACACGCCCTTAAGATATGAAAGTCTAAATGAGTGTTGCTGTCTTTAAATCTAAATTGAAAGTCATTTTTTATATCTTATGTAAAGAGTGATGAAATGCCCCTTCCTTAATTTCCTATTGTGCTCATTATGCCTTTGAATGGTTGACAAATGCTGTAGGTACTGTTTGTTAACTATAATTTTCTTGGTATAGTCCTTAAAGTAAAATCATCTTAACATAAACAGTAATGTATAAAATTTATTCCGTTGAGTCTTTGGTCGATTTTAAAAAGCAGCATTAAAAGTATAAGTTTCTTCAGCATATTTTCTGGAAGGATTCTGTTTTTTCTTTTTTTACTAATAAATAATATTTTATAATATGAATCATTAGCTCTTAAATATTTCTAATCTCATTTAAATAGTAATTTTCTATTAAAATTTTGCTTGTACATTCTTTTGAATCTCTATTTAACAATTGTTTGCCTTATGTACTATGAGTCTATTTTATGCTTCATAACACAAGACAGAATCTAAACCATGATATGAGGAAGACACTCAACGTATTCTGGAGCAAAGAATTAAATTTATATAAGTATATCCTATCTGGGATTTGAAAGTAACAAGGAAATCTGCTAAGGAGATCAGGCAATAGGGATATAGACCCACCATTCCACTCCCCACTATTTTAAATTCTATTGCCTAATTAGATTCTGTGTTAGAAATAAGAGTCTTTGTAAAGTAATTCGGAAGGCAAATTTTAAGGTCAGTTGCTGGAATACGTGGTTTTAACACACATTTAGCAATTAAGTAGTAGTTACAAACATTAGATTTTAGCAAATGAAAAAGGTGTGTTAACCCTTTATGGGTTTGGGGAAATAGTTTAATTTACAATGTCCATATGCATTAAATTTACCTTAAAGAATTAGTCTTCCAAAAGTGTTGGTAATTAGTACCTGAACATAATATATTTTATTTTAATATATATCATTCAAACATATGACTTTGGTCAAATTATTTATCCTGTGATTACCTCACTTTACTAAGGATTTCCTCATTGTTGTAAGGGCCAATTGTTATTAAAAAAAAACAAAAACAAAAACAAAAACAAAACAAACAAACAAACAAAAAACCTTTATAAATTCTTAGTGCTAGAGATAAAATACTCATTATAATTATCTGATGAAGTTAGCAGTTTATATCAGGTTAAAACTACACTATAACACATTTTCATGATATAGTAGAATTGACTTTAAAGCAAGATAAAGCAGGCATTCTTACCTATTTCTTGTACATCCAATCTAAGCTATAATGTCTTAGGTGATTAAATTCATGAACTTGATTGTGAAGATTATATCTACATTTAATATTGTATAGAACAAATGAAAATGTAGTATGTCTGGAATTCAGAGAAAGTTTGATAAATACCCAAATTTTGTATCTTTCCCCCTGTGCTTTGCATCTATAATATTTAGGACAAAACAATCTTTCTTCAACATATTATTTATGTTTTTTCACTACATATGCTTTGAATTGCTTTGATGATGTCTCTTTATGTTCTTATTTTATTCTTATCTAAACTAAATTAATGAGAACGATCATTTTTCTTTTCCATTTGGGTTATGTCAATTTAAACGTTGTCAATTCAAAACAAAGCTTAAAAAATGAGAGTGCAGAGTGAACTAAGCATGATGGCAGTATAAGACACCCCTTCTTTTGTCCCCTCTTTAACAACTAAAATGTGGCATCTATCCAGAAACAGAAATGCGTCTGTAGGAATCATGGGATCCCGCACCATATGCTCATGGACCTGAAATGAGTCTCACCTACTTGTGCATCAGGTAACAGGCAGATAGACCATGGTGCAGGCTGTGGAACTGCCACAAGCTTATGACTGCCTTCTCCCATACTTGGCTACAGTCTGGAGGCACCTGGAGAATGCTGGACTGTGTAAAACCCACCAATGTGAGAGCCTTTGTAGAAGCATAGGTATATATTTACTAGCATTTTGTTGAGATTTTTGCAACCATGTTCATGGGAGATATTGGCTGGTAATTTTCTTTTCTAGCAATGCTTTTGTCTGGCTTTGGTTTTAGGATGATTCAGGCCTCATTAAATGAGTTAGGAACTGTTCCTTCTGCTTCTTTTCACTGAGAGAGACTGTAGCGAATTTGTGTAATTTCTTTGTTAAATGTTTGAATAGAATTCACCAGGGAATTTATCTTTCCCTGGTACTTTCTGTTTTGGAAGGGTGATAATCATTGATTAAATTTATTTAATAATTGTAGGCCTAATCAGATTATCTATTTCCTCTTGTGTGAATTTTAGCAAGTTACACCATTCAAGGTATTAGTCCATTTCATCTAGATTATCCAATCTGTGGGCATAGAGTTATTCATAGTATTTCTTTATTGTCCTTTCAATTCTAGATCTGTAGTGATGTCTTCTCTTTCACTTCTGATATTAGAGAATTGTGTCCTCTCTTTCTCCTTTTTAAATTTTTTCATAGAACCAGCTATGATATTAATATTCTCTTATGATTTCTTATTTCAATTATTTTGATTTAATTTCTAGTATTTCTTTTCTTCTGCTCACCTGGGATTTAATTCACTTTACGATTTCTTGTTTCTTATGATAGAAGCTTAAATGATCAATTTTAAATATGTTTTCTAACATATCATTCAATATTATAAATTTCTCTGAGTTTTTTATTTGTAAACATGCATAATTGAATATATTGCTGAATACATTGCTGAATACAATAATTTAAATATAAAACTTTTATTATTAAGTGTTAGCTCAATTAATAATAAAAGACTAAAAGTTTTTATTTCACCTTCATTTCTTCCTTTTCTTGTTCCTTCTTACTTTACATAGAACTGAGTTTCTGGCCTATATTATTTTTCTTCTTTGTAAATAATTTCTTTTATCATGTTTTGCAAGATAGGTCTACTGGCAATAAATTTCCTCTATTTTCATTAGTCTAAGAAAATCTTGATTTCTTCCTCCTTATTGAAGGATAATTTTGCAGGGCACATGATTTTAGGTTATTTTGTTTGTTTTATTTTATTTTGTTTTTCTCTTAATACTTTAAATATTTCACTGTGTGGTATTCTTGCTTGCATGGTTTCTGGAAAGTCTGATGTAATTCTTATCTTTATTTCTCTTTAGGTAGTGTTTCCCACCCTGATACCCCCAGCTTTTTTCAGGATTTTTTTCTTTATCTTTGATATCCTATAGTTTAAAAATGGCATGCCTAGAAATAGGGTTTTTGTTTATTTGTGTGTTTTGTATTTCTTCTTGCTTTGTGTTCTCTGAGCTTCCTGGATCTATAGTTTGATGTGTGATATTAATTTGGGCCAATTCTTAGTTCTTATGGTTGCAAATATTGCTTCAGTTTCTTTCTCTCTTTCTTATACTTCTGGTATTTTCATTAAGCATACTTTATACCATTAATAGTTATCCCACAATTTTTGAATATTCTCTTTTTCAATTCTTATTCTCTTTGCTGTTTGATTTTTGAGGATTCTATCAATATACCATCTAGCTCAGAGACTCTTTCCTCAGCTATGTCTAGTCTAATAAACCCATCAAAGGCATCTTTTATTTCTGTTACAAGTTTCTCATTTTTAGTATTTTTGTTTTTTTCCTTAGGATTTCCATCTCTGTACTTAGCATTGTCTATCTTATCTTGTGTATTATCTACATTATTATTAGAACCCTTAGCCCTTAGCATCACAATCTCATATATATATATATATATATATACACATACATATACATATAGTGTTTTAAAACCTGGTCTGATAATTCCAACATTTCTGCCTTGTCTGGTTCTGATGCTTGCTCTGTCTCTTAAAATTTTGATTTTTTTTTTATTATTTTTTATTGTTTTGTCTTTATAGCTAGACATGATGTATTGGGTAAAAGGAATTACTGTAAACAGAACTTTACTAATATGGTAGTGAGACGTTGGGGGAGAGGAGTCATTCTCTAATCCTATAATTAGTGCTCAGTCTTTGGTGAACTTCACAGAGACACTTAATGATTTTATCCCCTCTTTAGTTGGACAGAATGATTACAGTGGCCTGGAGTTGGGTATTTTTCTTCTCTCACATTGGTTGTCTTTGATACTCCAGCAGATTAGGCTGTGATTAACAAATTTCTCACAAGAGCAAGGCTTCTTTAGAAGAACAGGGTGCTCTGAAGTATTTAAAAATGGTTCCTTTCTTCTCCCTCTGTTGGAAGCACCAGGGTCATTTTCTCTGACGTTTACTGTGAGAATCTATTGAAACTCCTAGAGGGAAATTTCACAGAATTGTGGGGTATCTCCCATGAGTGGCTCTGTCTGGAATATTTAACTCTCAGACTTTTCCCCATAGACTCTCCAGCAATTCAAAAGTTACAGTTCAGATCTTCTTACTCTAGCACTGGTTCCCAGAAGGTTTCTGCTCATAAATCTCTGTTCCTGTAGGCTGTACTACCTGCCTCACCAATCTGGGAGACAGTATCTGCTTTGTCTTTTTCCTTCTCTTATGGACACAAAAGGATTGTTTTTTTCGTTTGTTCGTTTTTTTCACTCTAGCTTTTATTTATTGTTAAGATGGAGTAGAGACTTCAAGATCCTGATAAGCAGATCCAGAAAACCCTAAGTGTGTTTTGAAGATGTAAATATATACAATACATAACTTCTTTCCTTGAAAAATAAATATCAACTATAATAATTGTCTGTATTTATTTATATGTATTAAACAGGCCATGTGTGTGTGTGTGTGTGTGTGTGTGTGTGTGTGTCTACTGTCAATTCTAATTTAAAAGGAAACTTAAAGTAAAAGATCCTTTTATTTAATAATTAATATCATGTGATGGATAGATAAGACTACTTTGAATAGCAAAATTACTTTAATCCATAGTGAAAGTTTAAAAATGAGGAGTTACTATTCAAACTTTCCAGACTTCACATAATACTGAAGCATACAGAAAGAGCAATAGAGGGATTGATGGATAGATGGATAGTTAGATAGAGGATAGAGAATATCCAAGTAGGTGAAAAAAAAGAGGTATTAATTATAAGGAAAACAATAATATTAATACATAGTCACAGGAAAAAATAACTAGAATATTTTGTTCCTTCAACCGTTTTATATTCATACTAAATTGTGTAATTCAGTATTTGTCCAGTGTTTAAATTTTAAATAAAATTATTTATTCTACATATAAACATTTTCTTCATTAACACATATATCATGACATGATTTATAAAAGAAATTACTCATGCACATATTTTTAGGGAAAATATTCTATTGAAGTCATCAACTCATTTTATTTAAGTTCGAAAACAGTTCTGGATTACAAAGGAAAAAAAAAACACAGTATGTCTGTCTTCAAAGTAAATGGATGAAAATTTCATTATAATTTATTATTCAAGACAACCGATTTAAATATTTAGTAAATAAGGGCTAAAGGTTTTATTACATAGGCAATAGCCATGACTTCTGAAGTCTTGAAAGATTTCTTTATGACAAATACAATATAAAATTTACATGTAATGGTAACAGAAAATATAAAATGATGGTTCCAGTTTATAAATTTATACACAATTCCCCTATACTGGATAAGAATATAATTTTTGTGAACGTTTTAATTTTTAATCTTAATTTTTTCCTAAGATCATTATTTTTTTAGAATTTAAATTTATTTTGCATTAACATTCTCAACCTCTTCCTCCATCCTAGTCATCCATAATTTCTTTCAAAAAGAGTTACTATTAAAAGAAGGTGTACACAGGGATTCTGTTTTTTTTAGCTACACTTGTGCAAAAAAATGCTTGAAGCTTAAAATATTAAATAGAGAACTATAATTTTAAACAATTGATAAAGGTTGAAAATTCTACTTCCACATTTGAATGTCTACTATGCATCAGATTCTATGCCATGTCCTGAGAGACAAACCCACCCAACTTTGAGGGACTTATATTCTAGTTGGGAGGTAGAAACATAAACAAATAATTATCATACAGTATTACAAGTGGCATAACAATAGAATGAACAAATTGTTACCAGTTGAACAGGATGAAATGACTACTGTGTAATTCTACAAGAGATTACTCCGATTTTCAAGGCCAGGATTTTCAGGGCAAAAGTGATTTTTGCACTGGTCCAGGCACCATTAAGTAGAGAAGATAGAAACTACTTCCCAAAGTGGATCAACCAGATCTAAAGCAAAGCTATCAAGTCCACTACATAGGCTTGAATAATTTTTCAGTGGTGCCATAGTGGTTATTCTGAAGTTTAATGGAGAGATTTTTTTTTTATATAGGTAAATACAATCTTCTGGTATTTTAAATTCCACGAGGTTCTCAGTCTAACTTTGCAGTGCATATCCTGGAGACAAGACTCTCTAATTTACATTCACTTTTTATTATCATGAAAGATGATACTAATGTGATTGCTTTTTATGTGCAAATGTTGTTGAGCCAGAAAAAAGAGAACCATGTGGTTATAGTGGATAGTGGCATGATAAGTTATGCTTTAGTCACCCAGATGGAAAGTATTAATGGCAAGGATAAAAATGGTTCATAATTTTGTGGGAGATAATCGGTACCATACAGAATGTTTAGGTATATGTGTGTAGAGCTTATGTCTAAATTCTAAAAGGAACATACTGCTGGTATTGTAGAGTTGAGGTGGACAGAAATAAAACAAGAGTTAGTAAACTTTGCAAGAGCCTTAAAAGTTACTCTATTTGAGGACTTCCTTTTAGTCTCTCTATCCTATTCTACTCACTCACCTTTGTTTGCTTGTTTGGTTGTTTTGTTATTCTTAAGTGCCTTGGAGTATAATTAAAAGTATGCTGAAATTAACTACTAGTAGTTTATTTATTATGTGTTAGTTGTTGTTTTAAATATGTTGCCTAATATAATTTAACCATCACAACATATATGATAGCACCTCTTTCCATTTTCTAAATGAGAAAATTCAGGTGCAGAGTCCATGTTCTGTCTTAAGAAGCATGATTTAACATTTTTTTGATTGGTCATCATTGTCATTAACTTTCAGATTTACTGTGCATATTGTTGTGATTTTCACCTATAACATCAAGCCTTTGAATGGAATTAATTATATCAGATATAATTTATAGCAATTAACAGTGATATTAAATATAATGAATTTTTATGCAATATATTTTTGAGTTTTAGTGAGTTTTGATAAGGTTAAGAAGTCTATCTAATTTACAGGAATTACAGAGCTCCAGTTTTGCTCAAATATTTAATTGAAAAAGGAAATATAGTATAATAAAGGAGTAAACAATATTTTGCAATAAATACAACACAGCTTCAAGAATGGTAAATTTTTTTTTAGAACAAAGTAAAAATGTGAATGTCAAACATTTTCATTGGTAAAAGTTATCAAGGGAAAGTAACTAAAGTAAGTAGAATGTCAGGACCATAAGCAACTTTAATTTTTATCTACTTGAACCCTGCATTGAGGGTTGACAATACACATACACATATACACTCAGAGGTGTGGCAAGGAATTTTCTGGCAACTTTTCAGAGAATTTTGTAATTAGTTTCACTACTTCCCTAGGTTATCCTGTTTCTTTATTGCACAGACTTAATCATTAGGTATTAGGAGTATGACATTAAAAAAAAACTAAAAAAAAAACCTTTGATTTATTTTAAGTGTGTTTTTCCAGGACCCATCAGCTCCAAGTTGAGTAGTTGTTTCAATCTAGTTGTGGAGGGCGCAGCTCACAGTGGCCCATGTGGGGATCGAACTGGCAACTTGTTAAGAGCACCATGCTCTAACCAACTGAGCTAACCGGCCACCCCAAGGAGTTGGGCATTTTTGCAAGAACAGTCTTCCTTTCAAAGCTTTGTCATCGTTGCCAGGGAATTCCTTTTTCTTGGTGCTGACACATGATCGTTTATGCATATCTTAGTCCATTCCATACTAAGGAGAATCTTCTGTAGGCCAAAAACTGTGTCCGCTCTGAAGTAAGTTTAAAAACAGAAATAAGAATGACAAGGATGAATTATACAATGATGTTTTTTTCAAAAAAAATTATCAGTGAAGAAGAGAAGACATATGACAAGTATAAAAGCAGAAATAAGAGGATTAAGAGGATTACTGAGCAAAGCTGAGTTATAAAATCTTAAAGTGACAAGCAAAAAATCATTGTACAGGATGGTAAATAATGCCATAATATATAAATATACAGGTATCAGCACATTACGCTGTATTCAACTTGTGTCTACCCATAGCCATTAATTATTTTGCTATTAGCTAATTAGCTATCATCTAATTACTATTTTGCTATTAGCTATTGGCTCTATTTCTAATTTTTATGATTACTCTCTATTTTATATAAAACTACTTTGTTATAAACTCAGACTTTCCATGATTTTTATAAAATTCATGAATAACAATGTCTTTTTCAATTATCTTGATATGTTGGCAACAATCTTAGTTTATGATTCAACCCTCATTAATTTATGGTTTATGTGATCAGATTATGCTGACATTTGGTTAAGTTTTAATCTTACAGTTCTCTGTAGACATAGCATAGTATGCCAGTTCATTCAGGGTAAGTAAAGTTAATGTCTGCATTGCTTCTCAAATATGTAATAATTAGGACTTCTAAGATATTCTAGAAATGGCTATGATTCCAATAAAGTTAATATAGAAACTTTTAACTGAAAAACAAACAAAAAAATTATCTCATTTTGAGACGACCAATCATGGACTCTATTTTTAAGTGTATGTTTTTGTTCTGGAGAATAAATTTGTATAATGAGATTTACGATTATATACTATATATCCCAAAATTGAGTTATTTCACAGCTGAGAGTACATTGAACTATTTTCCCTGACGTCTTTTTCATCGGATCCTCATGAATGATTCCCGGAGTCAGTGCTATGCCATTGATGAAAGAAGCCTTTCAAAGTATAGTAAACATGTATTCAATTCTTTATTTCTGAAAGAATTTATAAAATGATAGAATATTTATCTATCCACAATTACCTTAAAATAATATCTTCTAGGAACAACTATTTTTATTCAAAACTAATTTTGGAACAGGACATTCTCAAGCTGATTATTTCTCAATGCAATCATGTGAGCAAGCCATGGTGTGGGACCAGACAGATCAGTCAATAGTACCAGCACTTGCTTTTAAGTACTATACAAAAAGAAAAAGGCTAACCTTCCAATTATCTAAAGGCCTCTGCACAAAACACCTCCAATATTTCTGCAAGTGATTGGAAAAAGAAATATGGAATTACAAAATTACTATAGGATTACCAGTGGGATTTATCTGATATGGGGAGGGGAGCTAATAAAATATAATTTATAAAACAATATTTTGAGGCTCAGGCTATAATTTCTGTATGGTTACCTTCTGCCTGAAGGGTGGGAGCTAAGGACTCAAGAAAGATATGGAAATTTAAAGACTTTATGTGGCTAGTTTTTATGCTTACAGCTTGTTAGTTTCCCTGTCATGACAAGTCATCATGGGCTAAAAAAGTTTTAGAAGGCTCATGTCTTGGTTTTTAGAGGCTTTATTGTGCATCTGCTACACCCTAGTTGCTCACTAGTGACTACTGTTGAAACCAGGGTGAAAAGGAAAAGAAAAACAACACAAAAGTTCCTCCAAAGTGATGTAGAATATTTTCCTGTGAGTGCCGGGATTGTGTCTTGTGAAACCGAAGAATGGAAGCATATACCAAGGAGAGGCGAGGAGTTGTGAAAGAGGATAGTTTATTAAAAGTGAAGAGTCGCAGCTCTCGGAAAGAGAGGAGGTCCTGACCAGGTTGCCCAGTGATGGAGGCAAAAGGTCTTACTTTTATATTTTCCCTTGTCTGCTTGGAGAAGGGAGCTGGTGCCTTCTAATGGAATTTGTCTGTCAGGTTTGTCCTGTTAGCCCACCCTAAAGGGGTTAATGAACCCATTCCTATCTATCAGATCTGCTCTGTTTGTCTGCTCAAAAGGGATTTATGACATAATTTATTAACTTCAAGACCCATTCTTATATCTTTGTCTTGGAGTGAAGGAGACATTCCAGAACTAGGAGTTTCAGGATATGGCTGCCTTTTGTTTATTCCACCAGGGATCTTCCTGTCTGCCTAACAACATGCTAACCAACCTGTCTCAAAAGAACATTTGTCATAAATTAGTTTTGTTGGCTTCTTTGATTTGCGCGGGTCATAGTATTAACACTAAAATCTGGATCACATTTTTAAGTGTTATTTTACAATACAATTGAAGCTATATTCTAAATGTACATCTTATAAAAATGACATTACTGTACATTTAAAAAAGGGAAAATATTTCACACATCAGTCTTATAATTTTTTATTTTGACATATATTTGCAAAACATTGTAAACTATTACAGAAATCGCTATATACATTACAACCTGTTTTCTTCAATGTTAACATCTTACATTTCATGGTACATTGCCAATACTAAAAAAAAAACACACACACAAAAAAAAACATTAGTATAATACTATTAACTAAACTAGAGACTTCATTCAGATTTTACTAGTTTTCCATTAACATCATTCTCTCTTACCTTGTATGTAAGTAATTCTGGATACCATATTATTTAAACACATAAGTAAATTCAAGTTCTTTTTGGCTTTCCTGAAGTTCTAGTCAAAGTTTACATTCTGAGTTTATGAACTACAACTTCCCCAGGCCAAACTGAATTTTAAATTCCATGACAGTCTTATCAACTTAAGCAGTACATTTTATTCATGTTTGAACATCTTCATGATGATGTAGGATGTTGCTTAGTGAATGCCAGGGTTCGTAGTCTCGTGGAGCTGACGAACGGATACACGGACCAGGGAGAGGCAAAAAGTTGCACAGGACGATAGTTTATTATAGTAAGCAAAGAGTTGTAACTCCCGAGTGGGAGGGAGTATCTGAAACTGAGATGCCCACTAGCTAAGGCAAAAGCTTGTATTTATATACCTTTATTTCTACCTGGAAGGGGGATGTTGGGATGTGGGTGCCTATGGATACAATGTTTCCCAGACTCGCTCTACTGCTCAGCTTGGGGGAAACCATTGAAACATACCCATTTGTCCCAGAGTATGATTGATGATATTTTTGTCCTGGTATGGTTGCCCTGTGTTCTTTTTTGTTCTGCTTTTGCTCAGTCTACCAAGGTGTATTTAAGTGCCTGATGTCATACTAACTAACTTGTCTCAATGAGTGATTAAGATGATTTTTCTATGCCATGGGTAAAAACATATTTCATCTGTTTTTAGATCACACATTTGTAGTTTTTTTGTTATTTTTGTTGACTTAATTTTTAAGTTGTTTTATTTAAGGATACACAGAGATGCTTGAAGTCAACGATATTTTAATTTATGAGATTCTTCTTCCCTTTTCCCTGGACATTTCTAAGTTCTTTGGAAGAAAATAATTTAATTTAGTGATATGAAATAGTTTAGCTGATCTATAGAAAAAAAACAACAACAAAAAAAAAACAAAAACAAAAAGGCTTCTGTTTCCAATTTGTATTACGAACTTTACATTCCTCCATTATTTTAAACTTGCTTTTTTCATGTTCTCATTTGCTCTTGTTAAAACCAACTTTGATGCATTCTCAGAAACACAAACATATTAAATCGCGATGATTATCCTGGTTTCCTACCCCAATCTTTGGTCTTCATGTAACATCTGTAGTCTGTTCTTTGTAATTCCAGCTCAAAGTTTTACCTATATCTAAACCCACATCTCCTATAGGCTCCTCATTGCCTCAGCTCAGATCCTTCTTGTATCTTACCTAGGTGAGCTCAACAAATTCCTTGTTGCAGCTGCTTGTTCATGGGCTGTGAAAGAATTCAGAAGTCAGATAGAAATATAGAAGGAAGATTTATTAAAGTAAGAGAAGGGCCAGCTGGGCACAGTCTACTGGAAACTAGTGCAAACTACTGTGTTGAGTCTGTGTGTGGTCTCAAGTTTTATATTTTCTGACCTGGATATAAATTGCTTCTTAGGTTTGCAGTGGAATTTTATATTGAGTTTGGCTTTGTCTCTTGCTGTGGGGGAAATTGTGGTAAATCTGGTTATTTAAGGTGGAGCCAGGAGTGGATCCCATACAGATTCAAAACCTCTCCCCAGTCACAGAGCCAGCACTGGGTCTAAGTAAATGGAAACATTGAAATTGGTATGCATAGTAAACGTATAGGACACAGAATCAGTAAGAGGCAAAGAACGAAAACCTTCCAAAAAGTCCCAAGCTAAATTACACTTGTTAAATAACATTTTACCAGAGATCCAAATCTCAAAATAGACGATTTAGCACCACCATTACAATCCCCCTGTCTTAACATGCCTGCTCTGATATCCTGGCATTAAATCACCCAACTCAGGCCCCTTTTATAATTTTTAGAGTGAAGAAGAGTAAAGCAATGTGAAGAGACACTGAAATGAGATAATATTTTAGATAGCTTAATCAATACAGATTTATCTAATAAGGTGACATTTGACCAAAAACCTAATAAGAACCTAATAAGAACATAAATTAAATTTATAGATTCCTAGGGAAAGTGAATTCAAGGCATCAGGTTTAGTGTTCCACAAAGGTCTCGGGGGTCTACTGGACATTTAAGGAAATCAAGGAAGGCAGTGTGACTAAAAACAAGATGAGCAAGAAAATTATTATAGTAGGAAATGAAATCAGAGAAGACAGGACAGGGAAGGGACAGATCATCAACATATTAAAGAAAATGGTAAGATTTTGTGGATTTACTTTGAATGATAAAGGAAGCCATAATAGGGATTTCAGCACAAGATGAATGATATAAATTACACGTTAATACAATCACTATGGCTGATATATAGAAGAAGCATTATGGAAAATATTCAAAGTATCTCTCTCAATCTACAATTTTTTAGTGGGAAAGAAGTCTTGTGTGGTGAAGTCCCAAGAGTTGTCTTACTAATACTTTTATGAGTAAAGTTGTTCAGAGAAAAGTGGTTAGAGATATGCCTGAGTATAGTTAGAATAATATGCAGAATACAATATAGACTTTAAGGAGATCTTCAAAGAAAATGAAGAGTGTCACCTTCACTAAGAAATGTCAAAATACAGAGAACATTTATAAGAGTTTATTTGAGCCAAACTGATGAGATGCTGGGAAGCATTACCTCAAATGCTCCAGAAAACGACAGTTTTTCAATTTCTTTTATGCATTTGAAATTAAGGAGGGAATGTAAAAAAGGGTACATGAAAGCTGGAGAAAGCAAGGCATGAGAATCTCTATGATTAGATTACCAGATCGTTCACAAGATATGTGCTCCCTTGAAAGCCTCCAATGGTCTGCAAAGAGGATTACTTCTGGCATTTCAAAGGTGTGTTAACCTAGATGCACAAGAACAATGGACAGGGCTTGCTTAAGGCAAAAATAAACCTTTTATAGGTCTGGGGCATGACTACCCTACCAGCCATGATCTGCTCAGTTAGGAATTTATGATCAGATAACACTCATGAGGTTACTTTCTGTTAGATTTATTACAGTCCCTTTTTTGTCCACATGAGAAATCCAAAGCTTGAGCCTTTTGCAGGTAGGAGTTCAGATGATGGAAGATTACCCTGTAGTATTGCTGCTCCTATGGTGACCTTATAAACAGAATAGGGTTGACAGGGATTAATGTCATCCATGCCTAATGGAAATTGTGAGTAGTGAAGCAGCAGGGATAAAGAAAGGTTTACCAAGGGTACAAATTGTTAGCTGTACTACCCTGAGAGTTTTCTATGTAAAAGGCTATGTAGAAGTGAGTGGTGGGTCAGACTTATTTGAATAAGAAGGCTTTTGTGGATCTTCAGCTTAGTCACTCCAATAGCAGTGTCAAGACTAGTAATGCAGCTGGCTCAGTTCTCTTTATCTCCCTTACCTGGCAATTCTTAGCTAAGATAGTAGGCTCTTTTTCTATTTTTCCTTTCTCTGGTCCCAGTTGTTTCTTTGGGATCTATCTATCTATCTATCTATCTATCTATCTATCTATCTATCATCTATCATCTATCTATCTATCTATCATCTATCTATTTTAGTCTCCATATTACATTTATGATATCATATCTATTTCTATGGCATAATTTGCCACTTTTATGTTTAGATCATCCATCCTGTATCTTTGTTTTAGAATTTTTTACTATTCTTCACCTTACATCTTTTAGGTGATAACTCACAACACTGCAAGCAAATGTGTTTTAAAATATATTCCTTCTTGAAAATCATTAAATAAAAGACAGGGCACACATTTTGGTAATGAACAAAATATTTGAATACCTATATTATAAAAAGGGTATCCCAATAGCCAATAAATATCTTAAAAAGATGGACGATTTCATTCATCCAGTAAAATGCAAATTAAAACCACATTTGATAAACTACAAATTCAACGAAATGGTTAAAATGAAAAGATGGAAAATTCCAAATGATAGCAAGGATGTAGAGCAACTGGTACTCGTATATGTTGCTGAGAGGAGTTTGTTCTTCCCAAGGGGTAAGGAAACAGATTCTAAGATCTTGACTTAACCAAAAAAAAAAAAAAAAAGAAAAAACACATTAAGATGGGATGGGTAATTCTGAGTAGAAAATGTCTACCAGGAGGATTTTTCTTTTGACTCATTTGTCTTTACAATTAGAATTGAGTCATACAGAAAATAGGAAAAACTAGAATAGGTGGCCATAAATGTAAACAAACAAACAAACAAACAAAAAATAACCAAAAAATGCACACCCCCAGGAATTATTGTGATTTATTTAAATTCTGAATTTTGAGAGATCACTATACATTGAAATTTTTCTTAATTTTAACAAAAAGAGGATGTTGTGAGAGCTGGTTCCCCCATCTACTTCTGCCTTCAGTGGTAGAGTTTTTTATCATAGACTTCAAGATATTTATTAAAGGTGTTTTAGAATTTTATATAAAGAGACCAAAGCAGGGGTAACATTCCACAGTTATTAGATGATGATGATGATGATGATGATGATGATGTTATTTAAGCAATTAGAAAAATAATTTAAAACAGCTAAAATTAGCAATCTTTGGTTACAGAAAATTTTCAATAATGGTAGAGAATCTTCTGGACATTTTTCACTAATACTATAAAGTATGTAAAATATCATCCTAATAAGATTTACTTTAGCGAGCCAATGGAAATGTCACAGACATGTACGGCTAGTAGATTGCTAAAGGTCATCTAGCCCATACTTTCCTTCCTTTAGGAAAACTTATACCCAAATCT
This sequence comes from Rhinolophus sinicus, assembly GCF_036562045.2. Classification (NCBI taxonomy): domain Eukaryota; kingdom Metazoa; phylum Chordata; class Mammalia; order Chiroptera; family Rhinolophidae; genus Rhinolophus; species Rhinolophus sinicus. The sequence goes on from NC_133755.1 coordinate 105,999,798, forward strand.
TCCCAGATGACTCTTATGCAGTTCTCCCTCTGTGAGCTATGTCTTCTTCCTATCTAAATTCCACATACCTATTTAAATGTTAATACCTTGACATTAACCTGAACTAAATCGTATGTTTATGTTGAGGAACTATGCTATGTTCTGATTCATGTTAACACCACATATAGATAGAATTCTATCTGCAGTAAATAACTCCATATTTTTGGTTTTGGAATGGCGATAGGAGAAATGCAGTAGCTATGATGTTCACTAATCCTGATTCCTCTTGATTTGGTTACAATTCTTAGCCTCTTCTGCACTTGGATTGGGACTATGTAACTAGATATTTTACTTGTATTAAAAGTGAAAAACAGAAAAACAAACAAAAAAAAACAAAAACAAGAAGGCAACAAAAACAAATTTAGCGTTTTCATTGCATTTAATTTTCCTCAAATGAGGAAACTGAGGCTCAGAGGGTTTAGATGTATGTTTAACAACACATTTTATAAATTGCAGAACAAGTAGCTGGTACTGAAACCGGAGGCCAAATGAGTCCGGGGGCTCAGACTACTTGCCACACTCAGCCGATAGATCCACACAGGAGTTGGTGTGTTAGACTGGTGCAAAAGTAATTGCGGTTTACAAGGTTAAAAATAATTGCAAAAAAACGCAATAACTTTTGCACCAACCTAATAGAGTAAGCTTATTATCAAAGCACCAGTAGTCTGAGAAGGCAATAGGTTAACACCTCCAAAAATTGCCTTCAACTCTCAGGCCAGGTTGGGGTTTTTAAGGAAAAATCTGGGCATTCCTCCAGAGGCTAAGTGAGGGTTCTGGGGGTCTGCATGGAGCCTTCCCTGTGGCCACGAGATTCTGTGGTGACATAAGCAACCCAGAAACGCTGATGTGAGTAGCCTGGAAAGAATGCTAGACCATTAAGATGGTGATCAATAAGCCTAAGGGTATTAATCATAAGTTGCAAGATCATTTTTTAAAACAGGGAAGTAGGTGGGACCAGGGGATTTTGAGCTCAAGCCACAGGGGAATGATCCGTTGTTAAGCTACAGGTAATGGAAAGAGGAGGCCAGGACAAGGAGAGGCCTCTGCTATGGGGGTGCCAACTGGGACCTGCTTCAGTACTAGATCTTAGGTTTTCTAATGATACTTTATTTTTATCAGCATTCCGCAGTGTTTTATATGTTTTATCAGATGCATTTTAGATTAAGCTTAAAAACTAGTTTCAAAACAGTATTGCAAAAACAACTTTGAACACAAAAGAACATCAATAAAAAAAAAGTATAAAAGAATAGAGTGGAGAAAAATGAAAACTGTGTAACAAATGAATTCTTTACCAAAAAAAAAAAAAGTTATATGGCAAAAGAGATTGGGAGCATCATAACCTGACTACTGTTCAAAATGAAGAAACACATGAATTTTTAAATACTGAAGTAGAAGTGCTCAAAGGCTTTAAAACAAAGAAAATCTCAAAATAAGAAATATCTGTAAATTGTCTTCGAAATCACCAACCTATAAACCTGTTTATATAGATAATCAATGAAAGCACTGCAGATACAGTTTCCTTTTGACATGAGGTACCTTTGAAGTTAACCATAGTTTAACATGCTGAGTGTGAAATAAACATCAGGGTAGGGCTGTCTCATTACACAAATATAATCTGAAAATGAATTTACAAAAAGTGAAGGAAAAGAGCATTTTCCTCAATGTGGGAGTGCATGCAATGCATTAGAAAATACTGATTATCTGAAGACTGCCTCGGCATGTCCGAAGGATAGTGCACATATTCTGAATAACAGTACTCTTCCTAAACATATGATTTGCCCTGAAGTTAATCTTTTGAATAGTCTATTTTCATTCTTCACTTTACCGTTGTTATCTTTAATCAGTGTCATGGATTTTCATTGTGTCTATTCACCAAGAACTATCAAATATATGCTTAAGCCTACATATCTCCAAACTCATATGGCCAACTGCTTTTTCAGCGTAACCACTTGGATGTCAAACTCATTGCGTGAGAAATAAGCTCCTGTTCTTCCTCCTCACCCTAAACTTCATCTCAGAGGAGAGGAAAACAAACAAACAAAGACACAAAAAAAAACCTTAACATTTCTCACTTTCTTAGATTAAATGGTCTTACGTCCTTCCTGACACCTCATACCTACCACATATTCACAGAAATATCTGTTGCCTCTGCCTTCAAAATATACTTAAATTTGACTACTTCTTAACCAGCTCTACTAATAGCATTCTGGTTCAATCACTGTTATTTATCTCCTGAATTATTTCAGTAGCCTCCCAAACCAGTTTTATTATTTCCCAAGCACCCCCATTTATTCTCAAAAAGAAGCTGAAATAATCCTGTTAGTAATCCGTATCATGCCACTCACATGCTAAAAATCTTTGAATGGCTTTTCTCATGCACATTAAAAGCCAAATTCTTTACTTACATTGGCCCACAAAGGCTTTTATAATGTGGCACCTCTTAATGTGACACCTCTTCCTTCTTTGACTTTAATTCCGACTAGTTCTTCTGTTAATCAATTCACCTTTTTTCATATGGACCTTTTTGCTGTTTGTTGCCCATACAAGTTACACTGTTCCATACTTTGTTCTTGTTGTTTCTGCCTAGAATGTACTTTTGCTAGTTATATACATATGTAATGGGCTCAACAGAAAACTGATGATACATTGAAATGTAAATAAAGGAAGGAAGGTTTCTTTTTAGAAAGGGACTGATTACATACTAAGGTTTCTTCAGCAGAAGTGAAGAAATACATCATATTTTATTTTTCCAATAATAAAATTTTAATATGTATTACATCACTCTCCCAGTCAACCACTCCCCCTCAAAAAAAAAAAAAAAAAATTAGGAATGGCAGAAATTGATTTTTTTCTTATATCTACTTTTCTATCCTCAGGATTTAATACAGTGCAAACCGTCTAACAAACTTTCAATAAACACAGAATGAATGAATGAGGAAGAGGGGTAGAAAGAGGAACAGGGGTTGTACTAATAGCAGCAGCCCTGGTATTAACAGTAGTTATAAAAGTAATACTTATCAAGTCTTTAAAATATACCAGGTATTGTTGTGTCAGGTGCTTTTATTGCATTATTTTATTTGATCTTCACAACCACCTACAGCATAGGGACAGTTTCCCATTTTAGAGATTAGGAAACTGAGGTTCAAAAAAGAATGATCCGGCAGGTAGCAGTTGGTGAGGCCAGGATTGACAGTTAAGGAAACCTGACTGCAAAGTCCTACTTCCTCCCTGATTCACTTTGCTGTTTTTTTGGTTGATATTAGTTAACTTTTCTCTCCTACAGAGGAAGAATCTTGCTTTCATGTGTAGGCAGTTGGACAGTGATCTTGCTAATAGAGCAGGCTCCTGCAAACCCTCCGTATTAGTTTACCAGGCCTGCCATAACAAATTATCACAACATGAAATATTAAACAAGAAATATATTCGCTCATGGTTCTGGAATCCAGAAGACCAAAATGAAGGTGTTAGCAGGGTCATGCTCCCTAAAAGCCTCTAGGGAGGACCTTTCCTTTTCTCTCCCAGCTTTTTGTGCCTCAGGCAATCCTTGACTTGTGGCAGAATAATAGCAGTCGCTGCCATCATCTTCAGACGGCCTTTTCTCCTTTGTCTGCACATCCTTTTCTGTCTCTTACTAAAATATGCTCATTGGATTTAGAGCCCATTCTAATCCAGTATGATCGCATCTTCACCCTTCCATTCCGAGTACCTTGCTAAAACCTTGTTCCCAAGTAAGGTCACATTCTGAGGTTCTGGGTGGATATGATTGTTTGGAGGGACATGATTCAATCCATTAAACTATCTTTTCTAAGTGCTGCGTTTTAGACTTTTAACCCAGTCTACGTAACTGTCAGTGAGGATTAGTCTTTCAGAAAAGACAGCGAAAACTCATCAGCTACAAACTATTACAATATCTTCTCTATTCCCCAGCTTCTGTACCATCTATATTAGGTATATTCCCTATTCTTAACTCTGGGATTAAGATTGATTGATATTCTTCTAAGAAGCAGAGCACTCCACCAAGGTCCAAAATGAAAATCCAGATTTAATAATATATACTTAATACTTGGCACTTTTTTATCAACAAGGAAGTTCTGATATCTTAAAAGCCCTTCAGCTATAAGGTCTAAAAAAGTGATAATTGATTTTTTTATTATTATCATTATTATTGTTTTAACCTATGACTTATCTGGTATGAGAAAGGAAAATTCTCAAAGGCCAAAAACAAAAGTGAATCATAAATCTTAAAAGGAAGCAAATTCTGAAACTGGGACATACCCTCAGGGCATGCTGATCCTGAGTAAAGCAGAAATTGTTTTAATTACTAGAGAGAACACAAGAGTTAAAGGCAAGGAAACTTGAAAGGTGGGGAGAAACTCCAGGAAACCCTGTAGAAAAATGGATCCCCCAAATTTGATGCCTTTCAGCGAAGAAAGAAGTAACAATATTCTATGCCACAAAAGATGATGGAGAGGAAAAAATATTTATTGAAAATTCATAAAGATAACCTAGCCTTCATACGTACATCAGACTTTCAGGTTTAAAGTAACCAATTTTAATATATTTCATGAGTGTTTAATTTCTGAGAAACTACCAAAGTATCTAAAAGCATGGACACAATCAGTTAATATTGATGTATGTGCAAAATGTTTATTGCTGTAAAATAAATACTTAAAAAATCAAAACTGAATCAACCTAAATGTCCATCAGTGGGTTTGCTGACTGGTTAAATAAATTATAATACCAAGTTAAACATTAAATGTGTATATGAGACTTTGTTGTGCTAAGAGAAGTGAGATTGAAATTCTCCCTTTACAGAGAGGTTGAATAATAGGTGCTAACCTGTGTAGACTGATGACTGAGAGTAAGTTCTATGTCCTCTAATGCCAAGGAAACTTGAAATGTGGCATGAGCTTAGTATAAGAAAGGAATGAAGTCTGTTGGAGAGATTACAAAAGTAATGAATGTTAACTTGGAAATAAGAAAGTATGTAATTATACATATATATGCATATATAGATGTATACTCATATATAGGCATATATAAAATAAATGTTACTTTATATAAATCATTTATATATTATAAACATTGTAATTCTTTATATAGAAATAATATACATATATGATATATAATGCATACTTCAAATTGTAGATTGAGATTTATATACACTATGTAAATATATATGTATAAATCTAGAAATATATCTATAACATCTTGTTAATATAAAAAAAAGCTGCTCTCAGAATAATATATACAGTATGATTAAATTTAGCAGAGGTCTAATTTGGATTTTCCTCAAAAGAAACTCAGAGACAAAAAATTTAATGCAGGTAGATTATTTGAGAGGTGATCCTTGGAAACACAAATGAAGAGGTAGGGGAAGTGAGTCAGGGAAGGGAGAGAAGTTAGTGATCTTAATGGTTCTGTCATACCTAAATAAGGACAACTAGGCTTCCATCCTATGGAAGATACTCTGAAATTTTCTGAAGCGTGCCTCATAAGATCCCATTGAAGGAGGAAAACGTAGAGGTATTTTTATCCATGGACTGTTTTCTCTAATTGTGTGAGAATCCACCCCCCTTTCCTACCAGTGATTTCCAACATGTCTTGATTATACTGACTTCCCTGTTGCTAACAGAAGCCCATAGGCCCAAAAGAAAAAAACACACAGAAAAACGACCCAAGTAATTGAGATGAGGTGTCAGTGTGATGGACTAAATACTACAGCCGGTCCCATGAATGCAGTTTACCCATGGAATGTGGGGACTATGGGACATCAGAGCATTTGCTGTGGTGAGGAAAGAAGGAATAAAAGTACCCACATGTGTAATTGGGTTTGAAGCAGTTTTCATAAGCTTGGGGAGCTATGTGGAAGGATTCATGCATACATACATACATACATACATACATACATATATTTATATTTATTTATTCATTTAATCCTGTCAGTTGGAGAAGAGGTTAGAGAGTCTGATAACTTTTTCTTTATCTTTGGATTGTTTGATTCATTGTTGTATGAATATGTTATTTTTGATATTAAATATAATAGCCATCTGATTTAGGAGAATATTTTACTACTTTGGTAGTGTACCCATTAAACAAATAAATTTAGTAGTATGTTTTGATTTCTGGAATTTAGTGAGTTAATTAGGCAATATCATTCCATAGGGAACAAAGGAACTTTAATAAAGCAACTCAGTGAGGCATTTCTTGGCAGATGATGCCATTATAGAGGTATAGTGAGGGAGATGAGTAACCAAAATCTTATTTCCACCTTCGGAAGATTTTCTGGTTACTTAATCCATGCACATGTATTCAATTGTTAAAATAATATTGTTTGAAATATGGTAAAATTTGTGTCTGGGGCAAATAAAGAAAAAGAAGCAATACACAGAATAGGATTAAATAGTTATTATCCACACTCAAAATCAGAAGCTGAGCTTTACAAAGCAGAAGACTTTGTATGTGAGAGTCAACAAAAATGCCTTGGATTAATGATGCCTGCATTGATTAATATTTGCTCGACTAACTTAATGAATGAAAAAATGATTCAATCAATTTTACACATGCTGAAGTCTAGGAATCTGGAAATAACTGTATATCATGATCAACTCTCAAATGTATAAATCAATTTTTAACAATGAAAATGTATACTATTAGTATAAGGTAAATCCATTGAACTTCAGAATCTCAGTGGCCTACCACAAGGATTTTTTCCTGTTCACATAAAAAAATCAATGAAAATCAGGCATTCTTCCCTCACACATTCCTCCAATCTGTAACTTATGGATTTGGATTTCTTTCTTCTGTGATGCTGCTTCACCTCTTTTGGAATCTTTTCCTTTCAGCCAAGTAAATGGGAGAACGAGAACATGAAAGATAGCCCAGACTTTTTATTTATTTATTTATTTATTTATTTATTTATTTATTTATTTATTTATTATTTTCGGGTAGACCTGGCAGCAAATTTTATCATTTCTGCACACATTTCATTATCCAGGATCTTATTACATAGTCCCTATCCAAGTGCAGAAGAGGCTGAGAATTGCAATAAAAGCAAAAGGAATCAGGATTAGTGAACATCTAATTAGTTTTCATCATAGCTACTGCATTTCCCTTATCCCCATCCTGAAACCAAAACTATGAAGTGGTTTATGGCACATAGAATTCTATCTATATGTGATCTTCATATGAATCAGAACATGGTTTAGTTCTTCAACATAAACATACGATTACTTTAGTTTAGGTCCATGTCAAGGTATTAATAAATTTAAAAAGGTGTGGTGGTATAGTTGATATAAAGTAGATATGAAGAAGACATTTCTAACAGAGGGAGGGCTATATATATATATGTTTGTGTGTGTGTGTGTGTGTGTGTGTGTGTGTGTGTGTGTGTATAGTGAGATCGTAGAACCTCAGGGTGTTTTTAAACATAAGATTCATCTGGGAAGATTTGGGTATAAGTTTTCCTAAAGGAAGGAAAATATGGGCTAGATGACCTTCAGCAATCTACTAGCCGTACATGTCTGTGACATTTCCATTCGCTCTCTAAATTGTATCCTGTTATGATGATGTTACATGTACTTTATAGTGCTTGTGAAAAATGTCTCAAAGCTTTTCTACCATTCCTGAGAATATTCTATAATGTAAGAGTTCTAATTTTAGCTATTTTAAATTATTTTTCTAACTGCTTAAATGGCATCATCATCATGATCATCAACATCATCAAACTGTGGAGGGTTACCCTGCTTAGGTCTCTTTATGTAAAATTCTAAAACACCTATAATAAATATCCTGAAGTCTGTAGTAATGTGTCTGCCATGGGAGGGGAAATAGTTGGGGGTACCTAGTCTCACACTCCCCTTGTTTTATTAAGAACGATTTCAGAGTATAGTGATTTACTCTCAAAGTTTCATAATTTGGGTAAACCACAATGATTTTGGGGGTGTGCATTTTCTTTTTTAATTTTTCTTGCTTCTATGGCCACCTACTATAGTGATTCCGTTTTCTGTATAAGACAGAACTCTTAAGTGTAAAGATGAGTAAGTCAAAAGAAAAATACACCTGGTAAACAGTACATTATACTCAGAATTACTCGTTTCTTCTTAAGATTAATGTTGTTCAGTTAGATTAAGATCATAGTCTGTTTTTTTCACCCCATGGAAAAATTTTTCCAAGGAGTTATAGAGGTTTCATAACCCCTTAACACAACCTCCTCAGACCAATCTGAAAGATATTTATACACAGGTGGAAATCCTTTCTACATTACAATTTATCTAATACGTATTAGTTTTCTACTCCCGCAAATCACCACACATTTTGTGGTTTAAAAGAACAAAATTGTATCATGATTTCTGTGGATCGGGAGCCAAGCGTGAGTTACCTGGTCCTCTTCTCAGGATCTCAACAGGCTGAAATCAAAGTTATATCCAGGGCTGTGATGTCATCTAAGGCTCAGACCCTCTTGCACTTCCACGTCTTTGGCAGAGTTCAGTTTCTCATGGTGGTATAACTGAAGTCTCTGTTTTCTTGCCAGCTGTTGGCCAGAGTCTGCACTCAGCTTGCTTTTAGCTTCTTGTCTTGCGACCCTGTCTATAGTCTCTCTCAGCATACAGGTTCTTCTTCAAGTCCTCAGGATAATCTCTCTCTAGTTTGCTTGCCTGAGGTAGCATATTTGTGGAAGATAACTCAACACTTTTGTCATATAACTTGAACAATTCAGGGAAGTGACTATCCCATCATATTCTCAGGTTTGGCTCACACTGAAATAAGGGGATATTACAAGGTGTGTACACCAGGAGCAGGACTCTTAAGGGACGTCTTAGAAATCTGCCTACCACATCATTCCTTAAATATTAGTGAAAATTCATTAGGGTGATTAGAAAACTAATACTGAGTTGTTGTTTTTCTCCTGACTTAAATTACAGTTGATGAAGGTTTTAGTTTCAGTCAAGGAAAGCGAGATTCCTTAATTAAATGACACTTAAAGATTTAAAATGTCTTAAAAACATGCATAAAATACAGCAAAAGAAGATACAGCTTAGATAAGTATTAAAATTAAAGTAAGAAAAATGTTGCTGCATAAATATTTTGAGATTTTTAATCGGATTTAGACAAATCTGTGAGACAAAACCTCTACCCCCTCTCTATCACGATGTTAATAAGCTTTTGTTTCAAAATCGCACTGAGATTTTGAGAAAAATCAGTTAAATGATACTATAGTTTGTAAAACAATGTATGGTAATTGATAGAAAATTCTTGATATAGTAGTAGAAAACTAGCTATAGCTCATAAGCACCAAAAAAATAAGAGAAATTCACTGCCATTTTAATAGTGGACCTGAAGAAGTATCACTTATTGTTGTATTTATTGGTCTCTTATTATTCTGTTTGGGATCATTCTCTATAAATTATATGTTAAATTTCTATTTTTCATACTTACTCTAAAAGTCAGAAATATTTATTGTGCCCATTCTTTTAGTTGGAGAAACACATTGACAGAATTTTGTCCCAAATTCACACAGCTGGTAAATGGTTACCTCAGGATTTACATCTACAAGTCTTTAGACTCTAAGCCCACCTCTTATACCTACTGTGCAGTAGTCGCCCTTAGCATGTGAAGATTCCAACTTTGCTATTTTCACTATTTACAAGCAATTGTAGGATTCTAAAGTAGGTAATGTTGGATATTTTATAAGAAGGTTTGTAATAAATATCAAGGCAGTTGTGGCTGAGCTTTGCAATTAGCTAAGGAATAAACTGAAGACAACTTTTGAATCTTAATAGGTATTTTTAAACTACTTGACATAATATTTAGATAAACCCTCACTGTCTTTGTTATTTTGTTAAAAAAATCACTGTAATTTAAACCAACAATTAATTATAAGAAAGATTTTGTTTAAATAAGTATTGAATATGTTAGCAAATATGGGGCTCTGATTTATGGTACGAAAACTTCACCATACAACACATTTGGAAACAAGAATAAAAAACACGAACCAATATCAACCAGTGCTCCAATCTCCACAAATGTGCTCATCAAGAAAAAGAAAACTCCAATAAAATAGAGATGAATTTATACTGTAGACCTGTGCACAGTAACCACATTTTTTTTCAAGGGAAATGTGATTTGGGAATGTTATATATATTTTCATATTTTTGTACTTTTTGGAGGGAGGTGAATCTTGAAAGTCTTAGAAGAAGAAAAAACTCAATGTATATACGATTCTTCTACTTGAAAAGAATAATCTCAGTGCCTTAATGATGATAAGATTAAGAGATTCAGTATCATTACCATATTCATAATTTTTTGGATAATGATTTAAAGTATACATACTTAATAACTGAAATTAAAAAGTTAATATCCTGCAGCTGTTAGAATAATGTTTCCTTTGTTAAAAAAAATAGAGATAACTTCAACACAGTCAATATCATAGGTAACATTTTAAATATTAACTTTCACAATTTTATAAATATTAATGCATATCCACTGCTATGTAATAGACCTATTCTTAAAAGTGAATTGAGAATTATAGAGAAACAAGGTCAGCAATCAATAAAGTTATCTTTTTTTCCTACACAACTTTTAATAAAGAGGATTAAATGAATGAAATGGGTATAAAGTTATAAAAAATCTATTTCCAGTTTATGACCTCAGTTAGCACATATTCAGCCTCCACTTCTGGTGCTTTCATTCTTGCTTCTGAAATACTAAGGAAAAGTATTTCTATGTGGAATTAAAGCCTGGATGCCTAATAAAATAAAGTAAGTAAAATATATATTAAATAACATGTATCTGTAAGAAGCAGAGAGGTGTGTTGAAAAGTGTAAAAAACAATGGCTTCACACAAAAGTCTCTGTTTTGAGTTTCCTTTCTGGAACATACTGGATGTGTGTGATTTTTCACCATCATACTATTCAACCTCTTTGAGCCTCTATTTTATTATGTGTCAAATAGGAATGATGGCATCCATCCTGCTAATTTTAGCATCCTGGAATATAACATGAGCAATGTAAAATCTTTTGAAAGTGATAAATATATTTTTAAATATAGATTACCTCCTCATGAGAAATAAAAACAAAAAACAAATCCTAAATGCTAAATGAGCCAGAAAACAATTATATTAATAATTGCTATACATATATATATAGTACATATAGATGAAAATATAGTATGTGTATAATTCATCAGTTAACTTTTAATTAAAAAAAACTAAAAACTTGTGTTCCACACTTGAATCCATGTATACAACAATTATCAATTTCTCAAATGATCAACTTTTTTAATAATTACATTCAACACATCCTTTCAAGTTCTGAAATACAAATGTTTTCTAAATGGAGGCATACTATATGCATTTTGAGCTACACAGAGTGATAATATCTTTTCTATGTTATCCCCATAAAATTGTTACAACTATTCTTTTTTTTTTTGAGAAAGTTTAAGTAACTATATTAAAAGTTTTAAGACAAATTATATCAAAAGCCAGTTTTTGTCTGTGTATTTTAATGCCATATATCTTTATCTCTAACTGTAGCTCTATAGCGATATATCTATAGATGATAGCTAGCGAGAGAGAGAGAGAGAGAGAGAGAGAGAGAGATATGGTTCAGGGTTATATCAAACTCCATAGATATGCAGAGAGAGAGAGAAGCAGAAAAGAATATATTGTCTTTGGATATATGTGTATATAGGTAAAAACATCCTCAAAATAATTCATTTTGAGAAATAAACTGAAAATACTGAAATAAAATTAAAACACAAGTCTTGAAAATGTATAAATTAATAATATTTTTTAACAAGTGGAGAGTTCACATCAGGCTTTTAAAGGAGAAAAGTGAAAGGCCATCTATTGTAAAAAAGAATTACAAATCTATAATCAATGAAACATCGCTTAATGTTGGATTAAATTTTAGGAAACTGCTGGTGGAAGGAGAACTGACTCTGGGAGGTGAACACACAATGTGATATATAGATGATGTATTACAGAATTGTACACCTGAAACCTATGTAACTTTACTAACAATTGTCACCCTAATAAACTTAAATTTTAAAAAAATATGAAAAAACAAATTTAGGGAATGTTTTCTTTTTAGCCTTCTTATGTATTTCTACGTCAAACTTCTATCTAGTTAAGACAAATTCACTGGCTATGTTCCAAAAGCTTTGTTTTATTTTTATTTTTTAATTTTTAAATATATATTTTTTAATTTACTCTTTTATTAGGTATAATTTTCATATAACATTATATTAGCTTCATGTATACACATAATGATTCAATATTTGTGTAGACTGCAAAATGATCACCACAATAAGTCCAGTTACTATCCATCACCATACGAAGTTACAGGTTTTTTTGGGGGGGTTTTTTCTTGTGATGAGAACTCTTGAGATTTACTCTCTTAGGAACTCTGAAGTATGCACTGCAAAAGTACTGACTGTAGTCACTGTGCTGTACAAGATTGTTTATTTTATAATTGGAAGTTTATACCTCTTGACCCCCTTCACCCATTTTTTCCACCCGTCCAGCCCCTTCCATTGTTTTATGTTCTGTATCAGAGTTATCCTTTTCTTGCTTTATTTTTTTTCCACATATAAGTGAAATCATGTAGTATTCATCTTTCTCTGACTTATTTCACTTAGTATAATTCCCTAAAGAGCTAATCACATTGTAAATGGCAAGATTTCATTCTTTGTTATGGCGGGGTGGTATTTTAAACGTGTGTGTGTGTGTGTGTGTGTGTGTGTGTGTGTGTGTGTAATTATATATATAAATATATTTCCTCCATACCTGCTTTGTTGATAGTTTTTATTATGAATCAATGTTTAATTTTGTCAAATGCTTATCTGAATCTATTAAAAGAATCATCTGCACCTACTGAAATAATCAAATGATTTTTATCATTATTATTTTTTTAATTTTAATTTTTACTGTGTATATCACATTGATTTATTTACAGATATGGAACAATACTTGTACCCTGGAATAAAACCCACTTCATTGTGTGTTGTTGTTTTTTTTTTTTTTTTTCTTTTTCTGTCTTCATTTGGTTTTGATATTAGGATTATGCCAGCCCTGTAAAATAAGAAGTTTGAAATTATTCCCATCTCTTTAATTTTTTGAAAGGATTTGAAAAAGATAGGTATTAAATTTTGTTTGAATGTTTGGTAGAATTCACCAGTGAAGCCGTTTGTTGGGAGATTTTTGACCCTGACTCAGTCTTCTTACTTGTAAGCCATGTATTCAGATTTGCCCTTTCATCATGATTTAGTCTTAGGTTGTGTATTTCTAGAAACTTATCCATTTTTTCTAGGTTTACAACTTCTTGGTTCTTAATAGTTCATAGTAATCTTTTATAATCCTTTGTATTTCTGTGGTATCAGTTTTAACTTTTACTCTTTCATTTTTAATGTTATTTATTTGAAACCTCTTTTTTTCTTAGTGAGTCTAGCTAAAGGTTTGTAAATTTGTTTTTCACTTTTTCAAAGAACCAGATCTTAGTTTTATTTATCTTTCTATTGTCTTTTAGTCTTTATTTCATTTATTTCCACTCTGATCTTTGTTATTTCTTTCCTTCTACTGTCATTGGCTTCCTTTCTTTTTATTTTCTTTTTTCTTCCTAATTCCTTTACATGTAAAAATTAGGTTTTTTATTTAAGATTCTTTTTTTTGTTTCTTGAGATAGGCTTGTATCACTGTGACCTTTCCTTTTAGAACTGGTTTTGTTGCATTCTATAGATTTTAGTATGTTGTTTTCCATTTTTGTTTGTATCAATGTATTTTTAATTTTTTGGGGGTCGTTGTTGTTGTTGACTCATTCCTTGCTCAGTAGCATTTTGTTTAATTGTCATATATTTGTGATTTTTCTGGGTTTCTTTTTGTAATTAAGACTTCTATTTTCATATGATTCTGTTCTGAAAATGTGTTTGATATGATTTCAGTCTTCTTAAATTTATTGAGATTTGTTCTTTGGCCTAACATAGGATTAATCCTGGAAAATAGTCAATGTATACTTGAGAAAAGTGTGTATTCTGCTCTTTTTGGATAGAATGTTCTGTATATATCTATTAAATTTATCCACTCTAATGTGTCATAAGGCTGATATTTCATTACTGATTTTCTGACTGGATGATCTATTTAACAATTTAAGTGGGGTATTAAAGTTTCCTACTATTATTGCTTTGCTATCAATTTATCCCTTTAGGTATGTTAATATTTTCTCCTTATATTTAGGTGTTCCTTTGTGGGTGCATACATATTTACAAATGCTATATTTTCTTATTGGATTGAGCCCTTTATCATGTGTAATGCCTTCCTTTGTCTTTTATTACAGCCTTTGTTTAAAGTTTATTCTGTCTAATATAAGTATAGCTACTCCACCTTTTTGTTTGTCTTTCTTTTACATGGGACTTTCTTTTTTTCCCCATCCCTTAGCTTTTAGTCTATGTGTATTCTAACCTCTGAAGCGTGTCTCTTTTAGGCAGAATATAAATTGGTCTTGTTTGTTAGTGTTTTTGTCATTCATATGTTTTGATTGACAATTTCATCCATTTTCATTTAAAGTAATTATTGACAGGTATGTACCTGTTGCCATTATATTAATTGTTTTTTGGTTGTTTTGTAGCTCCTTTCTGTTCTTTTCTTGCTTGCTTTCTTTCCTTATGGTTTGATGGCTTGCTTTAGTGTTATGTTTAGAATTCTTTTTTATTATCAAAAGCTTTAGTTTTTTAATTCAGGAGGAATAAAAACATGATTTTTAAAGAAAGTTGACTCCCGTAGTCATTCCTATAGTCTTAAGTCAGGAATGTTATCCCAACTTAGATCCTTCCAAATTTAATCGTGAAAGCAATGAGAAAGGAAGTGACCTCCTCCCCAAATAATAAAACACCAATGGAGAAAATAATTTACAGATATTATAGCACTTTCAATTATTTTCCAGAATTCTATACCAGGAGGACTGATTTCTAGATTTTACTTTAAAATCTGTATAAAAATAAACTTTGGCATCATTTGGAAGAGGGAATGTTGCCCATCCTTGAAACTAATGTCCTAAAAATTAAGAACTCTATGTCAAAGTAACTCACTATTGGAACTGAGACCTGAGACCAATTTTATCAATAAGATTTAACTGTTCATTCCATGAAATGTTTAGCCAGTACATAAGATTTTTAACCAGTTAATAACTGCCCTACAGGTTTCTAAAAATTCTGTTAAACCAATTAAAGTGGGCACACAGTTTGCTCATCTTGGCAAATAGCCCTCCAATTGGGGCAGCAGCATGTTTAACTGGGTAAAACATTGGCTTATCACTTTTCTCACCTCACTGTAACTGCCAGTTAAAAATTAGTATGTCAGATTTTCTCCAATCTCACCTACTTTTCATCCTGAAAGACATATCATAGGTATTTGAACGCAGATGACAAACTCTATAAATACTCACTATTAACTTCCTGCTTTTTAGACACTGTTAAGGCTCTGACAAGTTTTGTTTTCCCTTGCTGTAGTAAGTTTAATAAACTTATCTTTTGGTGATCAACAGGTATTTCCAGTACTTTTTGTGAGTAAATCTAAAGTTAACAGTGTTTCTGTTTTGTTTTGTTTTTTCTTTTTACCCAAAGAAATAATTTATTCCCTTTTAATGCTTTCTAAAATATTTTATCATAAGTACTCTTGGCTCACTGCATTTTTACAAATCAGCTCTACTGTTGGTAAAATGAAACCTCATTTTGCTTACCTAAGCAATCTGTCATTTATTTAGTTTACTCAAGAAACCATCTTTATAGATATGATTTATTATGGAGGATTGTCACTTTTACAGATGATGGCATAAAAATAGATTGTTAAAATTATTTTTCTTCATTCGTTAGAAGTTCATATTTTCATATATAAGGAAATTAAAGATCAAAGACTAATTAGCTTACCCTAGTCACCCAGAATATTAATGATTTCTCACTCTAAACCAATGTTCTTTAACCACCTTTAAGACAAAATTTTTCAGTTCTAGATAGAAGTCTCCTCCAAAGACAGTATGCTCACATAGTATACACTTACTTCCTTTTGACCTATTTCCCCACTGGTTTCAATTATATAGAGAATGACACAGTTAACGCATTTCAGTACCTTTATGTAAAGAATGTGCTATCAATGAAAAAGCTGCACAAAATAACATCACAGAGTCATCCTTGATCCTAGTACTTTATCCTAACACTTTATACTATCTTTTTATCCCAGGTCAAATTATTCACGTCCATCTTGGTTAAATTCTGTTTAAGCAAAAATGTTTTAAGAGCAATCAGTTTAATCAGGAATACCTAAAGAGAGGTTCTGTGCTCAAATATTTAATTGAACATAAAATGAAAACCACATATAGTTTCTATTACTAAGGTAATTGCTGATTTAATTTTAGTTAGACAGCCTGAAGTGCAGGTTTTTAATGTAATGCTATTTTCAATAGTCAAATTCATTTGAGCTTCTCTTTAAAAATGTGAAATATGTTGATGATTGACAGGAGAAACGTTCAAATGACAAGTTACCCAGAATACTATGTGTTTCCTGGCACATGCTACTGTGGTTTTGAAATCAGTTGAATAAATATTTGCATTTTTTTCATTTAAAAATTCTGACACATTTCCCTTGCTACTCACTAAAATAAAATGGAGAGACATGCACTCTGTGTGTGTGTCTATAAAACGATATTTTTTTTTTCCAAATTCATTTTAGAAGTTTAAAGAACTTGCCTTTTAAAATAAATACAAATTATGAGCAAAATAGAACTGGCACAAAATCTCTTGATAATGTACCTCTTTCCTAATTTCATACTGCCTCTGAAATTACTGAATCTTTGGTTGATTTTTATATTGTTGGATTTTTTTTTCAGGTAATGGCTGAGTAAATGTTTTTGTTGTAAATGTATTTGGAATGAGAATGTGTAAATTTCCTTCTGCCGATTACATAGAAATATTAATATAAAGAAATTAAATATATATTTTAGTAAAGACAAAGGGAATATTTGTTTCTTAATATATATTTCACTTGCAAATGTAGCAGGTAAGGAAAAGCACGTTACAAAACACCACACTTGTGTACACACTCTGTCAATATTTCACGCAGTGATGACCATCATAAATATTTTGTTCTATATTTATTCAGTAGTAAATTCTGTTCAATAAAATGGTGATGCAGAGAAAGAAATACAAAAATATGTTTCTTTAGCTGTAAATTCTGGTCATCTGTATCTCTGTTTCTCTATATAATAATGTTTTGCCCATTTTTGTAGCTGGCATTATTCACATATGTTCAATATGATTATTTGTATTCAATATTACTTGATTTATCTCAAATATGTATTTGTTATTTATGTTACAGATTATATTTAAAATACTCTAACATGGACATTGTTTTGATCCATTATATATGTTATCTGGATTACTATATCTAAATCTTTGATTATTTTCTTTTAGATTAAATTCTTAGAAGGGTATTTCTCAGCAAATGGGCAAGTATAGTACATACTTGGACAAATATAGTATATATGGCTTTGATAACACAGCCAAATAGCCTTTTCATATGGTTATACCAATTCACACTTTCAATAGTAATGCTATAGTGTGAGTGATAAACTTTAATTATAATTTTAAAAAAATCTGACACGGTGCAATATTTCATTTTCTATTTTAATTTGCAGTTAGCTTTTGTTAGAGATGCCACATATTTTTGCTTATATTTTTTTCTATTTTGTTTTTATTTCTGTGATTGTTTTTTCTTTTTCTTTCTTTCTTTCTTTCTTTTTTTTTTTTTTTTTTTGTCAAGGACAGTTATGGCTTCTTTTTGAATTTAGTAGCTTTAAAATGACATATTCATAAACTAATCTTCACATGGTGTAATTATCATCATGTATCTTTGTCGTTTGTGTGTTTTCTGCTTATAATGGTTACATTTCATTTAAAAAATTAGAACAGTGTTTCACAGTAGTAAACTAGAATTAAAAATTAATATGAATATTTCAATTCAGAATAAAATTATATAAACTAGCAATAAAAACAATTTTGTTTATAAATAAAGATTCGTGAACTTGTATCTACCTTGAAAACTGGATGGATAAACATGATGATTTTGCAAAAGCAAGTGAAAAATAAAAATACTCCTACTTCTAGAACTCATAGCAAGCACAGGCATAAGTGACAGTTACAAAAGATTTATAAAACCACATGAACTATCAAGGACAGTTATTGTGCTTAGAGAATAATCGTGAGATATATGCAACAGGAAATTACTTAATCCCAGTGGTATTGTCAGTGGTAGTTACATCAATGGAACCACCAGTTTTAAAAGTATGAATGACATCACAGAATATATGTCAACTATATGAAGGCTAAGGTTATTATTTTTTGTTCTAAATTCATGTAGCAAATGAGTTAGTTTAGGTTATGATTATATTTGAGTCTTAGGACATAGCCTGAAAAGATGTTTTGGGAAATGTTGAGGGACCACCATATGTGAAAGCCATCAATACTGACTTAATATTCTATGAACACTTAAGCTACTGGAGCATATCATGCAGGGCACAGTGAGATGGGAAAACAGGCTGGCAGGGACCATCTCATCTTATACATCTAGACACTGTGCAAAGATAGTTGCCAAGAACTATGAGAGCACTATTTTGGCTGGTATAGTCAGTCTCCAATGCAGGGGAAAGGCAAATAATCTTTTACTACCCTTAGAATAAGTGAGGATGGTTCTTTTGGGATCACTTATAGATTTCTCCTCTCAAATGTCGATAAAATGCCTTGTATGGATCTGAAATGTCTAATGATGTGGCTAAGTATGGGAGAACATGGTAGGGATGAGTGACTGCTGCATTTGGAACCAGCTGCACTTCCACTGATGGCAGGGCAAAGACATGTGGTACCGGGAATTAAATAAAAACCCCAAGGAAAGTCAGCTCAAAAGGAATTAGATCCCAAAGAAGGGAGGACAACTGGAAACACAGAGGCCATGGGTGACTTTTCAAGCAGCTAGATGGTAGAAACAGGTTGCTCACATCAAAGAGATCACATCAGAGATATTACTGGAGAATCTGAGTATCCTGCAAAACAAACCGTGAAAGAGACTGCAGCTATGCATGGGCAGAGGAGAAGACATTACACTATGTTACAGTAGTTTTACGCAGGCAAATGTGGACCCCACATTTTGGGGGCTTGAAGCTTATATAATTTTGGAAACCTTCTTCAAGGAAAGGCAAATATTACAGAATCCTTAATATACAATTATTTACAAAATGAATATCTACTTAATGAGTAAAAACAACGATAGATTAAATTTCTATAAACTGGTTCTTAGTTTAACCATGTGCTAACAGTATTTTTCACAAGATTCCCAGAGGATCTTGATATGCACTAATATTTTAAAATTGCTAACACAGAATAACAAAATGCAACTTAAAATGAAAAATCACCTTTAAGAATTTAATCAATAGGCCACATCCTTTCATTGTTTTGCTTTTGTCATCTGTCATACAGCCTAGCAAATAATAGGCAGTTCACAAACAGCAGTAATTTTTATAAAATTATTTTTTTGAACAGTTCAGGTTTGAAGCTTTAGAGTATAGAAGTTATGACTCCGTATATTTGATCAAATATGAGGTATATTCGATCAGTGGCCAAAAAAGTCCATGTACTACCTCTGAAAAGTGAGGTCTTTCTTAATAAAAAATACAATACGCTGTGAACTTACATTATTTGTTTTAAATATGGTGTCCTAAAAATGCAAAGGAAACATTCATTAAGTAAATAATTTTGACAAAGATTACTTTGTCAATTTTTCATTTATGGATTCTGATTTTGGAGGCAAGGCTAAGAGCTATTTTTCTAAATGTAGATATCAAAGTGTTACTCCAGTACTTTTTCTAAAAGTTTTATAATTTTACATTTAACAAATCATGATTAATTTTGAGTTAATTTCTATATGGGTGTGGATTTTATCAAATGCTTTTTATATATAGTTATAATTATGTAACTTTTCTTCTTGAGTATGTTAATTGTGTGCATTGCATTTATTGATT
Organism: Rhinolophus sinicus; assembly: GCF_036562045.2. NCBI lineage: Eukaryota > Metazoa > Chordata > Mammalia > Chiroptera > Rhinolophidae > Rhinolophus > Rhinolophus sinicus. The sequence goes on from NC_133755.1 coordinate 106,019,894, forward strand.
TGTAAATAATGACCCACACTTGTTTCCCTGAAAGTAAACTTGGTCATGGTACATAATTATTTTATGTATTTCTAAATCTTATTTTTAATGTTTTGTCAAAGACTTTACTGTCTTTACTGAAGAATACTGGTCTGTATTGTTCTTTGTTTAGAGATTGGTGTCAGGTAATACTACCTTCAGGAAATGAATTGGGAGTGTTACTCCCCTTCTATTTTCTGCACAAGATTCTGTAGAACTTTACATTTAATAATTAGAAGAATGCCCTAGGGAAATAACAGGACTTGCAAATTTCATTTTTGGGAGTCCTTCAATTATAAACTTGAATTGTAGAGATTGATACAAAACAGTGTATAAAGATGTTTATGTCACTGCATCCTGAGGATATTTATTATGATGATTTTTTTTTGAAATAATGAAATATATTTCCTATTAATCTAGTTAAATCTATTGTTTGTATTCTACTTTAAAAAATGATGTTATGTTTAAAAGGGGAATGAATTACTGATATGTAAAAGAATATGGACATATCTCAAAAACATTATCCTTATTTGGAGAAGCCAGGCACAAAGGAGTACAAAGTGTCCATTTATGTGAAATTCTACAAAAGGCAAAACTAATCCATAGTGAAAGAAGCAGATCCGTGGCTACTTGTATCTTGGATTACTGCAGGGAAGATTGACTGTAAATGTCATGAGGGATATTTGTGGGGTGATATAAACGTTCTGTATGTCGGTGATAGTGCTGGTTACACAGAGATGTAGATTTGACAAAACTGATCAATCTGTGAGCATCTTGTTGCATGTCAATTATGCCTCAATAAAGCTAATTTTTAAAGACTGAGAAAATAAGCAGCTGGAAGCCCTATAAATATAACAAACATTTTATTTTATAAATGCGATTTTACTCTTAAATCCATGGAATTTTATTTGATTTAAGATTTGGGATTAAGATGTCATTTTTTCCGCCTCCAAATAGTCCAATTTCTGATCATTGTTTCTTGAGTAATCAATCAAACTATCACGGATGCCATTTTTTTTTAAATATGTAGACTATTATAAGTTATATTGTTCTATGCCAAATTGAACTCTAAAATGTCTATAGATTCTCTGACATTGAATGAAAGCTCTAGAATACAAAAGGGATTGTTGCGGTGGGGGGTTGTTGGTAGTTGTGTGTATGTCTTTCTTCAGATTCTTAAGCAACTTCAGGATATAAAAAAGATGAATAGATACTATATGTAGGTGGTATGATGATAATTGATAGGTACTATTTAGTTTTATTTTTCAGTAGCATGTTATGCTGTATTGATACTGCTTAACTGTGGAATTTGTGTCATAATAGCCGGTGTTTGCCTACATACAGTTCATATAAACATTAATGAAAATCCACATATTATTTGAAAAATATATATTTCAACAAAACATAGATAAGAAGAATTAAACAGAAACTAGTTTAATGAATATATATTTTCTATCAGAGAGAATTCTGAATCCATATGGACATTAAAATTAATAGCTTATTTTCATTCTGAAGATTAATCAACAAAAGGTGTCCTTTGAAAGTACCAACAAAGGTGAGGTTGATTTAATAGTGATTTCCCCATATAAATCATTCTACTACAGGGAATATCTTTTTATAAACAGAACTCACTGTTTTAGAAATTTCTGAGCAACCATCGTCATTTTAGAAGAAAATTATGTTCCTTAATAAATAAGAATCAGTTTTAGGAAGATACATAGATTAGGCCTTGAATTAAATATTTCTAAACAATGTTAGAAATAAACAAACAAGGGCATGTGAATATATATTGAATTTGCTTTTACAGAAGTTATTTTATACACCTGATATTTTTTACTTAAAATTTCTCATCGGTATTCTCACCTGAAAGATATGTAGACATATTTCTAGAAAAACTACGTAAGTTTTTGGGAGTATTTCTTTCATCTTTTTCATGAAAACACAAAGTGATATAGCAAAGTCCTGATGTGCCAGTGATAAAAGCCCGGTGGTTTGATCTTTGTAATGTTTTATACGAGGGGAGCAGCTTCCTTCCTTCCCTCCTCTTCTCCCTCCACCTACCATTTTAACTATCAATAAGTATGATAAAGAATAGATGGTACATGAGTCATTCATCTGAAACAGATTTCTTTTTAAATTTATTTTTTAAATTTATTGGGGTGACAATTGTTAGTAAAATTACATAGATTTCAGGTGTACAATTCTGTATTACATCATCTATAAATCCCGTTGTGTGTTCACCACCCAGAGTCAGTTCCACTTCCATCACCATATATTTTATCCCCCTTACCCTCATCTCCCACCCCCCACCCCCTTACCCTCTGGTAACCACTAAACTATTGTCTGAAACAGATTTTGTAAGAATCTTCTTGATGGTTTTACTGTCAAGAGCTACATGTGAACCTTCTTTTAATTATTAGAGAAGTATTTAGAGATTAATTCAGTAATTCAGGTTCTTCAAGTTCAATAGTTTCTTACCTAAATATATTAAATTGGCCAAACTGAGAAAATAATACATATAAAATCTGAAATTGATTATAATATATAGAAATATGTGTTTTTCTTCAATATTGTACTTTAAGGAAAATTAACAACTTTTCTCAGGATCATCTGGTATTAATGTTTTCAATACTGGTCCTGTTAAAGGAAATCAATAAGTTAAAGTGCATTGGGCTTGCCAGTGGAGGACCTGGGCTTTAATCTTTTTTCTGCCATTTACATCACTGGGTTTTGTTGCAATCTGTATCAAAGGCTCCACATTAACATCTGTGCAATGGCAGTGAGACAGTAGGGCACTGAAAACTGCACATGGTTTAAGACCAAAGAGCATATAGTTGGAGCCAAGATGCAGCACTAGAATCAGATGTTGGTCCTCAAAAATTCAGTTTTTCATCTGCAAAAGTGAAAATAACAAAACTCATTTTTCTTTTTAGCATAATTCATGTCATACAATAAATGTTCAATAAAGCTTATGCTGGATTTTGTTTTTCATCCTTTAGGGACTTTGAGGAATTAATCAATATAAACTTTATTATTGTTTCCTCAGAGAAACACTGTTCCTAAAAAAAGCTCATGTTTTTAAAGGGAAAGGTTTTAACTTTCATTTATTTATTTTTTTGATTGTGTTTAAAATGAGATTTGAGATTATCCTGCTATTTTTACCCTTTCATACTAGATAATTGTAGTATGAAAGGTTAATGCATATTTGAATAAGATCTGGTGGTATATTTTATGTAAAGTTCACAAAATAAGTGTTGGTTTAACACTCTCACTTGAAGATAGCAGATCTTATAAGTGACAAAACAAATTGTGATTGCATAACATTTTGTAGAATTTAAAGCACTTTCAACATTTAATAGCATTAGGAAAATTTACTAAGTACTTACTAAAGTTTATAAAATATAGTTACCATACTTTTTATCCCTTGTAAGATAGCAAGGCAGTAACAACTAGTTGTGAAATACATCATTTCACTTAAACGAGTCTTTATAAAATGCTACTCCGGTTTGTGTATTTTCCTTTTTTATGTCTTAATGAATTTGTTCTTATATAATTTCCCCTCTAAAATGTATTCAGTAGTTTAATACTGATAAATGGAAATAGTATTTTCTCTTTTTGCCTCTGTCCTATTTCTGACCACAAAAACTGTCATAGTGATCTATTAATATTGTGGATTTTTTTCTTCAGTCCAAGTGACAAGATTGCTATTTTTGACATAAGTTATATCTTTTTGTTACAGGCACAATGAATGATTAAAGGTTTCAGCACTGGAAATTACTAGACCTTTGTCTAAGAATACAGGCAATCTTAAAGTTGACTTATAGCAATAAAAAGAAAAAAAAGAAATTTCACCTCATCTGTCTACTCAAAATGTACACAGTGTAATATGATGGGTCATAATGAAAAGCAGGGGTTATTATTTTTCTACTTTCAGTGGAAATTACTTTTATGGTAGAAGTGCATTATCCCAAGTCTAACTGTTAAGAAGTAAGAGGATGAATCCAGTGAAGGGACGATAATCTTTTTGGTCTTCTTTTACATGAAACTAATAAACCTGTTCCTCCTCTCTCAGCATCAGCAATTTTCATCCTATGCTTCAGGCAATCTGAGTGGCAGGGCTTCTCCCACAAGTGGTCTTCCCCTTGCTTCTAACACCAACAAAAACCTTGTTGCCAAAGGATCCCAGACTTTTTGGTTCTTACAGCCATTCTTCCCAGCACTCTGGGTTTGGATAGTGAATCGCATTATGAGGAATTATTGTAGGCCTTGGAATTAGATTGATTTAAAATGAGTTTATGTGTCTCCACATTCTGGCTTTCTGACCCTAGGAAGAACATTTGACCTTTCTAAAACTCAGTTTCCTCATCTGTGAAAACTGAAATAATAATAGCACCCAGTCATCATTTTTGTTTGAGGTTTGAGTGAGTTCATATATATAAATCCATACTAAGAATCGTGTTTAGCACAGGTTAATGGCCCAATACATGCTAATTACTGTGTTCTCTCTCTCTCTCTCTCTCTCTCTCTCTCTCTCTCTCTCTCTCTCTCTCTCTCTCTCTCTCACACACACACACACACACACACAGTTATACATACATAGGATATTCAGATACAGTTTCCCAAGTTTTAGATTTATATTGTCTTTATGTCATCACTGTTAGCTATATATTTATTGGTTGGATTGAGTGAAAACCCAATTCAGTTGAATCAGGGGAAACATAGTACAAACTGTGACCAGCTGAGTCTCAGAAACATGGCTAAACACTTTACATAGAGAGATAACACCACAATTTGCTCCGTCAACTGAATTTGAAACCTCAGGGTAATTGTTTGCCACTCCCTCTTCTCCACAACTAATCAATTCCTAAATCCCACAGACTTTCATTCTGTAAACTCTTGCCCATCTGTCCCTGCTCTTTGATTTCCAATTCCATTTTCCTACTGCTTATCTGCATTAACTCATTCCCAACCTATCTTATTGCCTCAGCTCCAATATTTTTTTTAATTCACATTGATTCTACAGATCATCAATAATGACATAGCCCTTTTGTAATAGGGATTATATATATATGTAGTTTGTTTTGTTTTTAGACAACTAAGTTCAGTTTGACTTGATGAATCTTGGTAGTTACTCTTGTTCTCTTGTTTCCACTTTGGGAAACTAGGCATGTATATCTCTACTTTGCTCCCGATTTTATTTTCTAAAGTATTTTTAATATAGGCAGGGGTAAGATGCCTTCACACATAGCTACCAGTCATGATACTCTCGCAATTTTAGTCCCTTACAATATAGTAAAACCTCACATCACATGACATAGGTGAGACAGGATATTATCTGTAAACAAAAGTAAACTGACACTGGGAAATTCACACTAATTCACAGGGTTTTTTGTTGTTGTTGTTTTGTTTTGTTTTTGTTTTTTGGCTGGAGATGATAACCAATCGTTACTTTCTGAAGTCTCAATAACTTGACTCTGAACTCACATGTGTGATCACTTTTTCATTTACAACATAAAGAGATCAAACACATACTCAGAAGTATGCAGAAATTGCACACAAACTACAAGAAAGTTAAAGCAATCAAAGACCAAAGAAATGTGTTGGTTATGATAAAGGTGCTCTTGGTTGAAAACATAAGGAAACACATGTTAATAGGCTTCACTATTCTTTACTTCTGGAACAACTTTGACTCAGTGATTTTGAATTTATGTGATCAGCTTAGAGTTGTTCTCACAATTGGATGTAAGTACATCTTTTCCAATTTAAATAGGTTCAATCAAGTCATTTTATTTTAATACTTTCAGTAATATTGCATATAACAATGAGGCCTGTCATTTATACCCTTCAACATTATGGTATTTTTTTATCTCTTTAAATCAAATAAGACCATTAGCAGACATTTGATTCTGTCCAAAATATCTCTTGTCATATTTGGTCCACACCAAATGGTTCTTGATATTTGGTCCTCCCCAAAATATCCATGTTTAGAAAATGTCCCAGGGTTCAAATAACCCATAACATTTATATCTACTTTGGGATTATAGGATTTATATAATACATAAAAAAATACCATCATATTTAATTTCTTCAATAATGCATTGTGGCTGCACTACTAATAATAATCCTTCTCTTTTGGTCACCGAGCTGGTAGTGGCATGTGGGGTGAGGTAGGTGGGTTGGGATGTGAATCTTGCCAAAGAGTGGGATTTATATTAACTATGGACCAAATGTCTCTGTGGATGTTTTGGACATGACCAAATGCCCTGCAAGGAATAAGACTATTAGATTTTCTTCTACCAAATCCCGAACTTTTTAGTATCATATCTTTAGCTTATTATTCTATTTCTTCATATGTCCCTCAATTCTCTAATTCTTTATTACTCAAGTTGTATTTCTTCTGACTAGCTCTACTCCATGCCTTCAAGCTGGTTCTTTGTACACATAACACAACTTTGGGGGAATTTTTTAGTTTTCCTAAGTATAAAAAGTTCACAGTTTCATCAATATAACCACTTCAATAAAGAAAACAAAAATTAATCATAATATTGTTGATTAAAAATGATCACTATTAATAATTTGTATACTTCTAATAATTTTTCTGTGAAAAATATTATGTGCATATATATTCATACACACCGATTCTCACAAATACAGTTTTAATAATGTAGATCTGAGGAGTACAGCTTCTGGCTAAAAATCTATGTGTTTTTTCAGGGACAACTAGAGGCAATTGCAAATGCTTTACCTAGCAGAAAAGCTGGACTCCCTGGACAGACTTCGTGCGCAGAATGTGTATTGCAGTCTGTGAAGGGAATCATAGTCAAGGACTCAGGCCTACCTGTAGGCCAAGCTCTTGTGCATATGTACTGCATGCATTCCTAGCTCAGGGACCTCCAGGCAGAGGTTGCTTTATTGAGGTCCTTCAGCTGAGGCTTGGTCCAGATGCCTAAATCTTTCTTGTTGGGAGGAGTAGGGAGAACTTTGAAAACACCTTTCTCCACTCTGACTTGGTACTCAGTACTCGTCCACTCCTAGCCGTTCCCCTTCTCCATCTTTCCAGCCTCCACATCCTTAAAATGGTAGAAGCCTTTTGTTTGAGGTTCCTCAGCAGTGAGGCACCCCTTTACCCCCATCTGTGCTGACATATCTGACCCTCTACAGCATGTAGTGACAAGGGGGAAAATGGGAGTGGAGAGTTGGCACTGTCTCCAGTTTAGCGTTTTACTTATATTGTCACAGTAAATGATCAAGATTTGACTGTTACTTTCATTGTGGTTTGTTGTCCTATCAGCTACTGGGGACCTGACAGCTTAGCACCCTCCAGCTCAGTTGAGCTCCTAACAATACACAATCATCTCTCTCCCTCTCTCCTCATCTTCCTCTCTCCTCTCAGCCCCTTCTTTCCCTTTTTTTCTTCACTGCTGTGTCCTTAATACCAAGGTAAAGTGTCTAGCAAATAATATTTGCACAATTTACAATTGTTCAATGAATGTAGTGAGTGAGAGACTAAAATGAGAAAGAGCATATTGGTTTTCGTATACTGCATTTGTATTTTTCCTATGTTTAAAGTATTTTCCACATCATTAAATACACTTCAAGCACGTATTTTTGTTTTATTTATTGCTATTGTGTTTCATCATATGACTACATATCAGTTTAATTAACCATTATCCTATTGTTAAACAGTTATTTTATTTTTCAAATATCATCCAATAGTGGAAAAAAATGTTTCAATAAACATCCTTGAGCATTGTTTTTTTTTTTTTTTTTTTTTTTTTAGTGGATCATTTGGCTGCATATAGGGATTAAGACCATTGGCTTTAGATTAATATTAACTGGATTATGTCACAGCTCTGAAATTTATTAGCTGAGTGACGTTAGATTAATACTAAAGCTCTTTATGTCTCTTCTCTTTACTTACTTTAATAACAATGATAATACTTTTTCATAGTTTTTTTGTGAGGATTAAGTGAGATTATACATAGAAATTAAATAACAGAATACCTAATATATAATAAATATTAAACATGACATTTCTTATATTTTAATCAATTAAAAAGAGGGACTATACTGGCTCAAAGGAAACATTTTAAGGTCATTAATGGGTATTTTAAAATATGATTCAGAATAGTTTAAATTTATTTTTGGGTGAGCACATTATCTGAGGCCTGTGGTGGAGGATTCCAGTCTTTAGCTTTATTCATCTCCCATGGCACCTGACACCTATGCCTTTATGCCTTTGAGCAGGGCCACATGATTGATTCCAGTTAATATGTTAAGGCACAAGGTATTTGTATTACTTCCAGACCACAGTATGTGATTGCCTATGATTGCCCCTTAATCTTCCTACTCTTTCCCTGACAGGGGAAAAGAGGTCCCTCAATGTCCTGCATTGGACATGATCAAGAAGTAAACTTTTACTTGATAATTCCAGTGTTGGTTATTAATTCAGCATAACTTGGCAACCATGGATACTACAGTACCCCTTTCACTGTATTACTGTCAATCCTCATTATTATGGAGAGAGATGAAAATAGGTATAAAGATGACAGGTAGATTCTTATCATGGTCAATTAATAATAAAACTATTATTTATAAGGACAGTCTTCAGTATTGGAAAACATGAAAGATTTTAATATTTTTCACTTGCAGTCATTATAATACATAGTTTCAAATTATAAATTTCCATTCATAGTTTTGCTCTTTGTAGTTATTTTTATACACTGATTTACTGCATAATAAATCCATTGCTTGTCATTTATATTGTTTTTTTCCCAATTTGTCTCAATTTTATTTATTGCAGACATTTCATGTAAAAGTGCTTTAATATTTATACAGTCAAGCGATTCTTGTTCTTGTTTTGTTTTCTATTAGTCATTTTATTAGTCTACTTGGGTTGCCCTAACAAAATACCACAAGCTGGATAACTTCCACAACAGAAATTTATTTTCTTACAGTTCTGGAGGCTCAAAGTCCAACATCAAATTGCCTTCATCATTGGTTTCTGGTGAGACCTTTCTCCTTGGCTTGCAAACAGAGCTTTCTTGCTATGTCTTCACAGCCTGTTCCTTGTGTGCACACACAGAGAGAAAGCTTTCTGGTATCTCTTCTTCTCATAAGGACACTTTTCCTATTGAATTAGAGCTCTAGCCTTAGGACTTCATTTAACTTAATTACTTCCTTAAGGACCTGGTCTCCACATACAGTCACATTGGGGGTTAGGGCTTTGACATATGAATTTTGGGGACACACAATCAGCCCATAGCAATATGCCTTCTGCCCGCCCCTCTCCCCCAATCCATTTCCTACATTCACTTCATCCTGGGAGTTTAAAAAGTCTTAACCCAATCTAGCATTAATTCCAAGTCCAGAGTCTCATCCAAAGTTTCATTAAAATATCATTTAAATCAGGCATGGGTGAGACTCAAGGTATTAATATAATTTATCTTGATGCAAAATTATTCTCCAGCTATGAACCTCTTAAATCAGACAAATTATGTGATTTTACAATGATGGGATAGGCGTACTATAAACATTCTCATTCCAAAAGGGAGGAATTAAAAAGAGGAAAGGTGATGGGTCCCAAGCAAGTCTAAAAGATAGTAAGGCAAATTCCATTAGATCTTAAGGCTTGAGAATAATCCTCAACGAATCAGTTCTATTCTCTGGGCTCACTGGTGTGGCAACATCACTCCTGAGGCCCGGGGTGGCAGAGCTGCCCTTTGGCTCTGAGAAGAGGCCCCAGGCCCTCAGCTGGTGGCACCACCGTGAGGCACTGGGCAGAGACAGCCTAGCCCATTGAAACAAAGCAAGTGACCTCACTTTCTGAAACCAAGGAGTAAATAGCCTTGCACCCTTAGGCTTGTATGCTCTGCATCTGTGGTGGTGGTATCATCCTTAATAATATCTGAATCGCCTTTGGAGTCATTCTTTTCTTTTCTTTAAGGGAAATACATGTTTGCATCTGGATAGGTCTATTGTCCCATTCTGTAGAATCTCAAAAGACCAAAAGCTTTCCTTTATTTTATTTCTTCTCTATTCCCTTTGGTCTAAATGGGCAGTAATCACATCTCTCTTCCTGGCTTTTTTTTGAGATGGCTGATTAAATAATGGGTAATCACTTTATGGAGGGATTGTCCAAGCCATACAGTTGGTGTTCTCTCTAGAGCATGTGATATCGTGTTTTGCAATGTGAATAGGTTGAGAATTTTCCAATTCTTTCAGTTCTCATCCCTTTTTGCTTAACAATTCCTTCTTCAATCCATTTCTCGCCTCACATATTTTACTATAAACAGTAAGAAAAACCCAGGCTACATCTTTAAGACTTTGGTTAAAAGCCTGCTCAGCTAAGTATTCGAATTCATCACAAACATTCTATTTACCCCAAAATACTAGAACACAGTTCAGGCGATTTATTAGGCACTGTATAACAAGGATGGGTTTTATTCCAGTTTCCAACAGTATATTGCACATTTCCATCTGACACCTCACAAAACTCACCTTTAATGTTCGTATTTCTGCCAACATTCCTACCATATGTATACACACATTCTCTATGACAACAAAAGCTTTCTCTTCAGCCCTTCTCTCTCTCTCTCTTTTTTTTTTTTCCTGAACTCTCACCAGAATCGTCACCTTTAAAGTTCATATTTCTACTAGCAGTCCCTTCAAGGCAACCTAAGCCTGTTCTAGCATGCGCCTGAAAGGTGAATTACCCAGTCCCAGTCCCAGAGCCACTTCCACATTTTTAGATATTTGTTAGAGCAGCATCCCACTCTTGCTACCAAGATCTGTATTAATTGGCTTGGGTTGTTAAAGTACCACAGGCTAGGTGCCTTAAATTATATATATATATATATATATATATATATATATATATATATATATATATATATATGAGTTTTGTGTTTTCTTTTGTTTTTCCTCATAGTTCTGGAGGCTTGAAATCCACAATCAAGTTGCTTTCAGGGTTGGTTTCTACTGAAACGTCTTTGCTCAGCTTGCAGACAATCTGGATGTGTCTTCACATGGCCTTTTTTGTGCTTGTGCAGACCAAGAGAGAACGCTAGTGTCTTTTACTCTTCTTACAGGGACACCTGTCCTATTTAATGAGCGTCCCACCTTTATGACCTCATTTAATTATACCTATGTCTCTATCTATCTATCTATCTATCTATCTATCTATCTATCTATCTAACATACATCATATGTAATATATATATGTATCACATATATATCATACATAGAGAGATATGTATATCATATATATATATGTGTGTCATAATATTTGTAAATCACTGAAGGGAAAATATGAAAATAAAAAAAAACACTCTAATACTAATATTTTTTTCCAGTTTATAATATATGACATAGTTTAATCTAATGGTCCTCAAACACTGTTGATCGTGACTAATAGCAACAACATTTTATTGATTTATATTTACAATATATGCATATTTATATTGTATTCTATCAGTTACATAATACTGGAACAAAGATAATATGTTAATTGTAAAACAGACATCAATTGAAATTTAGAAAGATTAACATATAATTGAATAGAAGTTCTAATATTTCTTTCTTCACTGCCAGTAAAGCATAGTCAGGGTTGGAGACAGCTGCTCTGAGGGACATTATATTTATGAAAATTAAATGTGAGAGGACAAAGAGTTGCTGACAGACCCCTTTCATTTCTGGATGAGCTGTCTGGGGAGTTTATCTCTCAATGTTTGCAAGGATAGACTTGTTACTGACCTAGACACAGGCAATGTTTCTGGCTGCCTCACATGCCAAATGAGAGAAATGCTAGAGACCTTTCTGGTATTTGCAACTCTGCCTCCCAAGGTGGAAGCAATCAGCAGAGGTGAGTCAAACTGTCATTATGCCTTCTTTTGGTCTGTGCTTTCAATTCTGGTTCAGAGAGAACTGCTTGCACAATAAGCCAATAATTATGTGGAAAATCTATAAAGGTTCTTGAGATTCAATCCAAACTCATTTTGTTTCAGCAAATGAAAATATTGGTGGTATCTTCTCCATTTTTCTCCTCCCTATTCCTTTCAGGGATTGTGTAAGTCTCCATCTCATCAGGCAGGAATAGTCAGCGGTTCTGAAACACAGGAGCTGTAGTAAAGAACCCGTTTGTTCACATGTCTGCCTGCAACGTTCTCCAGAGACTAGCCACATCTTTCTTTTTCACCTTCCAATACCTCAAGAGCATTCTCATCATCAGATTCTAACCCAGAACCATAGTGCCAGGAACATTCTGGAAATATCAAAAGATTGTTTATCATTGTGTGTGAGTGATGCTCAATTAAAACAGACAATACAACATAGACATCGTGTCAGAGACAGTGGGCAAATTGCATTGTTCTATGATTTGTTCACCAATGCTGCTTTCACAGGGTGTTTTCTGACTTGCTTTGTCTGGTTGTCTCCATAGATGGTTGTTGAACAAGAACATTGTGTGGGCCAAGAAAGTCCATCAGGCAAGCTGCTCATGTTAACAGCATCTCTGTATGTCTGTGCTGTTTATCCCACTTAGCCAGGATACACCCTTTGCTTTGATACATATTGAAGGCAGGAGTCAACATTTATAAGATGTGATTTTAAAAACATGAATGTATTCTTCTATAAATGAGTTTTGAAAATAGATATCTCATTGCTAACTAAGGATAAGTAGGTAACTTGTTTACATCTCTGCAGTATAAAATTTTATGGCTCCATTATTCAGAAAATAATGAATTTAGGGTAGATTGCATGATTACATCTTGAAGTACGAAAATTAACTTTAATATTCATCTCAGTAGGAGGGCTCCTAAGTTACTCCGTTCTAATTCACAGCTTCCGATAATTTCAACTTGACTTTCCATTTTCAGAAAAATATTACTGTGAATCCTTATTACCAAAAGCAGTTGAACACTACAAAATAACCAAAATATAAATAGGTAACATTAAAGAGTGGAAAGTAAACCACTGAAATATTTCAACACGCATACATGTTATAAGAGAAATATTCAAATTAATCTCCCTGGGAGCTTAATAAAATATGCCATTTAAAACATAAAGTAATTGGGGAAAAGAATATACCCCTTGTTTATGGTCAGCACTGCCATTATGCAAAATGTAAAGCACGTTCATGTATATATTAAGGGAAATGTAAATGCAACACATTGTTTCTAGTGTGACGTAATTAATCTGCAACAGGTAGGACATATGTAAACTTTATGGCTTTCCTCTTATAATAACCCATTTGTATGCACTCCCTATTAAGTTTGTCGGCAAAAAAATTCTGTAGTAAAACATTCTCAGATTATCGATGAAGTTTATGCAGACAGTTTTAAAAGGATTGTTTATAAACCAGCTCTACTATATAAATAAAGTTCTACTGCTTGAATTTTCTGGATTGGATACATGTAGACATAACTGTAAAATTCCAGTGAGATCTTATTTCCTTCTAATAAAGTACCTGGAATTCACCACTTAAAATTCAAGTCAGACAACCTTGCTTTTTTTTTTTTTTTTTTTTTTAATGAAACATACAACGTTACTGAAAACACCTTAATAATTTACAAACATCTGTATTATTTCCCCCACTTTGCCACTGTGCTAGTTCAGCTCTAATTTACTCTTGGAAAACTAAGAGAATATATACCCTTATAAATATCATCAAAACATGTTAAAAGGTCATATAAAGTAGTTAAATTAAGTGCTAACCACAAAAGTTAATGCTACCTGACAATTCCGCTAGTCAGTCATTCTCTAACTCTTCTAAAGTACAACTTCAGTACCTTCTCCTCTCTCCTCACATCCCCAATATTTCCACTCCAACATTCACTCCAAAAGCATTCTTACTACTCCCACCCTAAGGAAATGAAGCAACCAGGAGAGAACTTATATAAATCATCATTACCATGTCTAACAGTCACCAGTCTCTCTAATCCCAATTTTCTGCCCTCTCACCTGTTTCTTTAATTAAACTATACTAACTCACATCTTTGTTAACCCTCTTAAAGGCCATCACCACAGCCATTCTTATGAACATATAAACATGTGGTATTATTCTTATTCCTTTTCAATCACTAACCTCAATTCTACCTTTTGCTACTGGCCCATTTCTCTCCTCCACCTCTTCCATCAACATGTCTCAATTGATTGGGTGGAATATACTTTTGTCTCCTAGAACTCAGTGTTATTCTCTCTCAAATATACTCCAATCAGAGTTTTGCCTCCACTACTCTGCAGAAGATTCCAGAGATATGACCTCCAAAGTCCAATGGTCAGATCTCAAGTGTTCAAGTTACTTTAACTTTCTTGACTAACTTTACCCAGAGAAAGCATTCTTTCTGTCTGAAAATATTTTATTTACTTGGGTTCCAGGACATCATATTCTCCTAGTTTCCCTCTTGCTTTACTTTCTACTCCTAAATCCATCAATTTTTCTTCTTTTATGGAGTCCTCTTAGCAGTAATTTGATTATTTGCTTAATAAAACACTGCGGGTGCATAATTGCCATTGAACGAATTGTGAATAGCTCACAGTTTAATAAACAAATTTCATAAAGAAAAAGATATAACAAAACCCTGTATCAGTTATTGCATTACAAGTTAAAACAACAGTTTTTGATTCCCAGCCATTTAGGTTAGATAAATAAAACAGGTCAAGTTTTCCTCCCATATCTGAAAATCTCCATCAGTAGAAATATTGTGATACATATAAACAGACTAGTCTGCTTGTGCACCCAATATAACCTACAATTTGTAGTGTAAAAATGGAGAATCTTTAACTTATTTTATACTGTATGATTTTATCTATTAGTAACCTGCAAAATTCTTATAAAAAAGTGTGTATGCAGTGTATTCCAAACTCTTATTAATATCTTGAGCCAGAAATGAAGTTGTGTGGTGGAGAAAATAAGGAGTTAGAATTCCTATTGTTATGAATTGTCATGGTGCAAGCTTTTATTCATATTCTCTTCTTAAGTAAGTACACTGCAATTCAGTTAGATGGTTAATGCCATTCTAAAGAGGCAAATGCAATCAGCTTGCATTTATAAAAGAACAGTTTAAGGATATTTTTATTTAGAAAAAACACAGGATCAATGAGTGTGTGAATATCTAATCATTGTAACCCACCTAATTCTCAAATGTGATTTTTTCAAGGTCATTGATATTTTACATCTAATCTGCTGATATCCAGAGTATTTGTAACAGATTGGCATTTACTTATTTCTTTGTATTTAATGCTATTCATATATAAACTCACATAGTCCAATCTACTCAGTTTTTTTGTTTTGTTTTTTGTTACATCAATAAACATGGGTCATGGTCACCTTCTGATAGATTTAGTCTTAAAAAATCAATATTATTAATTTTTGATCAAATGGCTTTTCTACTTTACTACAATTTCCCTTATAAAAAAGTCTATTGGAATTCAAATACTTGGTTTATGCCATTGCTTAAGGGCATGTTTAAGTATTGTAGAGGAAGATAAACTTTCATTTGTTTTCTATAAATGTGTACTGTTGGGGATAGGTGTAAAAAGAAAACTTCTTAAGGATAGATAGGGTTATGTAAGAATCAAAATGGAAAACTAGATTGCATTCCATTATTTTTAGTTATATGTGAAAACATTTTTCCAATAATGTGATTTTCCCATCTGAATAAGTACACAAAGAAGATGTTTATGATGGATAGTACTATTTAGTAAACTTAAGGATATAAGTAATGATTAAATTACCACCTTGATTCTAAGCCATCAAAAGTGCATGTGAGCAGTAGGTTTCATTTTTTCAGGCCATCAGTATGAGACAAGCTCCAATCTTCAACCACACGCTTAATTAAAATCCCCTTATACAAGAGAAAGCTGGAAAATTTGTTCCGTTCTTAAAATTCAATGTAAATATTAGTTTCAAATCAACTTAATGACAGAACTAAGGAATGCCATTTGGGTATTAGCATTTTCTTTTTAAATATAGTTGTGTGAAATAAACAAATATTACTTTATTTTCTCTGTTTCTGTACATACATTTTCTGCAGTAAAATGGGAAACATTTAACTTACAACATTCTGATAAGGCTTGAGTATTTTGTTGTGTAAGTAATCCATTAATATAATGATGCATACTTTATGTTGAATTGAGTAGGCTTCTATTTTATTCCTAGCATTAGTCTAGATTTTTGTACAAATAATTTGAGGGGCAAGATCAACAAGAATGTTTTTGTAATACACTTTTTTTTTTTTTTCAGAACGGTTTAGAGTTTGGGAAAACTTGTGAAGATAGTACAGAGAGTGCTCATATACCCCAAACTCAGTTTCTCCTCTTATTAACATTGTCATATTTTATTATAATTTTTCACAGTTAATGAAGAAATACTGATAAATTATTCTTAACTAAAGTCCATAGTGTATTAAGTTATCCTTAGTTTTTTAAAGTCATTTTTTAGTTTAAGCTAACAATTTAAGATAACCATTTAAGACAACAATTATACTTAATTAAATCTTCTAGGTTCCTCTTGGCTGTGATAGTTTCTCAGACTTTCTTTGTTTTTGATGACCTTGACACTTTTGAGTAGTATTGATCAGATCTCTTTCAGAATGTCTCTTAATTGGGATTTGTCTGTTGTTGTTCTCATGATCAGACTAGTAGCATATGTTCTTGGAAGAAGCCCATAGAGGTAAGGTTCTATTCTCATTACAATGGTGTACGAGTTCAGACAATTAAGTTTGTGAACTCTTCCTAGAAAAAGTGCTCCATACCTCATTGCTGAATATCACTACAGCCACCTTCCAAGTACTCCCCTTGAGAAGCTATGCACTAACACCAGCGCCTAGCCCACCAAAGCAATTTTTGAACTCTTTTTCTGCAATGGCAATCAGAGCTGTTGTCATATTACCTTTGATGTCTTGAATGTCATTCTTTCAATATTTCTTTAATCTTTAGGTAAAGAAAGAAGTCATTGGGGCCAGATCAGATGAATAGGGAGGGTGTTCCAATACAGTTATTTGTTTACTAGCTAAAAACTCCCTCGGAGACAATACCATGTGAGCTGGTGCATTGTTGTGATTCAAGAGCTGTGAATTATTGGCTAAAATTTCAGGTGTGTCTTTCTCAGGCATCCTTTTCAGCACTTCCAAATAGTAAACTTGGATTAACTGTTTGTCTAGTTGGTACAAATGCATAATGAATAGCCCCTCTGATATCAAAAAAAAGTTAGCTATATTATTGCAATAAGTTTGGAACTTAATTGTCAGGCTTCATATGCTATCAACATGATTTATCACTATGAATGTTAACATTAATGCCCAGCTAAAATAGTTTGTATAGGGTTTATCTACTGAATAGTTACCCTTCATTTTTTTTCATTTTCATGTTGTATTCTTTGAAAGGAAATCACTATGTTCAGACCACATTTATGGAGTGGAGAGTTATGCTTCACCTCTTGAAGAAGGAGAATCTAAATAAATCTAAATTATTGGCATTCTTCTGCCTAGGAGATTGGCCTCTTCTCCCCGACTTGTCTGTTATTTTATGTATATCGATATGGGCTCCTGAATATTTATTTTATACTTTGGGTTATAATTTGATACTACTATATATATTGTTTTCTTCAGATTATTCCAGTTTTCATCCATTTCATTTTATTCCTGTGTCCCTTTGATGCATCCCAATCTGTGAGTGTATGTGTGTGGTGTGTGTGTGTTTCTCTTGAGCTCTTTGTTACTTCGTGGGTAATGTTAGTTCTCTAATTTTGTTTCTTTTCCTCCAGCATTGTGTTGGCTCTTCTAGATTTTTGCCTCTCCTATATAGTTAAAATCAATTTGTCTTTATCTACCAGATAACTTTCTGGGATTTTGACTGGCATTGCAATGAATCCATAGATCAAATTGGGAAGAAATGTTATTATAACAATTTTATGTCTTTCAACTAATGAACATGGGATGTTTCTCAATTATTTGTATCATCTTTGATTTCTTTCATCAGAGTTTTGTAGTTTCTATGTATAAATCTGCTATATTTCTTATTGGACTTATATCTGAATATTTAATGTTTGGTGTTATTGTAAATTGCATTATTATTTTTAATTTCCAATTCCAAATATTCATTGTTGTTACATAGGAAGTGTTTAACTTCTGTATATTAAAACTTGTAACTTTTGGCTTTACTATCCTTGCCTGATAGTTCCTGGAGATTTTTTGTTTTGTTTTTGTTGCTATTTCTTTAGGATATTCTACATAGCAACTATGTCATCTATGAAAAAGACAGTTTTATTCCTTCCTTCACAATATGTATACCATTTATTTAATTTCATTTTCTATCATATTACACTAGGTTGGATGTCCAGTGTGGTGTTGAATGGAGTGATGAGAGAAAATATACTTGCCTTGTTGCTAATCTTAAGAGGAATCATCCATACAAGCTTCATTAAATATATCACTGTAGGATTTTATAGATGTCCTTTATTAAATTAAAAAGTTCTTTTCTATCCTTTGCTGAGAGTATTTAGTCATGATTGGTGTTGGATCTTTTAAAATGCTTTTTCATAACAATTTATATGATCATATATGATTGTTTTCCTTAGACTATTCATGTGGTAGATTACATTGATTTTCAAATGTTGAACCAAACTCGCATACCTGGAATTACTTCCTCTTGGTTGTGGTATATAATTTATTTTAGACATTGTTGGATTTGATTTACTAATATTTTGTTAAGAATTTTGCATCTACATTCATGGCTGTACTTTTCCTTTTGTTGAAATATCTTACCTGGATTTGGTATTAGGGTAATGCAGGCCTCATACAATGGGTTGTAAAATATCCCTCTGTTTCTACTTTGTCGAAAGATTTTAGAGAATTGGCATTGTAACTTTGTTATATGTTTGGTAGAATTCACAATAGGACTCATCAGGACTAAAAAATTATTATTTATTCAATTTTGTTAATTGATACTGACCTATTTAGAGTGTCCATTTCTCTTTGTGTGAGTCTCAGTTGTTATATCTTACAATGATTTGGGCCATTTCATGTTGTTATCAAAATTGTTGGCAGAGTTGTTTGTAGCATTCCTTTATTATTCTTTTAAAATCTGTGCAATCAGTAGTGATAAGCCTCCTTCATATCAGATATTAGTAATTTGTGTCTTCATTCCTTTTTTATAGTTAGTCTGAAAAGACAATTATCAATTTTATTTAATTTTCCAAAAATCACATTTTTATTTTGCTAATTTCGCTATTGTTTTTGTTTCTAAATTTATTTGTTTCTCTCTAATATTTGTCATATTTTTTTCCTTTGCTTGATTTATGGTTAAATTGCCGTAAGGAGGAATCTTACGTTAATGATTTTAGACCTTTCTTCTTCTCTAATATGCACAATTAATTATATAAATTTCTTTTTCATTTCACTGCATCTTCATAATGTTTGATAACTTGCATTTTAATTTTAATTTACTTAAAATATTTTAAAATTTTTTCTTGAGATTTTTTTGACCCATAAGTTATTTCAGAAATGTATTTTTAAATTTTCAAATATATAGAAATCTTTCAGGTAGCTTTCTGTCATTGATTTCAAGTTTAATTTCATTGTAGTTTCAGAACAAACTGAAATATATATATATATATATATATATATATATATATATATATACACGCATATGAAAATATATGTGTGTATATATATATATATATATATATATATATATATATATATATATTTATTTATTAACTAGATAAGGTATGTGTTGGCCCCGAATGTGGTTTATCTTGGTGACTGTCCCATTGAGCTTGAAAACAATGTATAGCCCACTGTTGTTCAATGGAGCATTCCTTACAAGTAAGTTAGATCTAGTTGATTAATAGGTGTTTAAATAATCTCTATCCTACTAATTTTCTGCATGCTTCATTTATCAATTACTGACACAGCAGTTTTGAAGCTCCCAAATATAATAGTGAATATATCTATTGTTTTTAATTATATCGGTTTTTAACATGTATTTTAACACGCTGTTGTCGGGTGCATACAAATTTAGTTATTATGTATTTTTAGAGAATTGACCCCTTTATTATTATATAATGACCACCTTTATCCCTGATAAATTTCTTGTTATGAAGTCTTTTTCTGAAATTAAAATCCTCATCCAGCTTTCTTTTGATTACTATTAGTATGGTATGTCTTTCCCTATCACTGTACTTTTAACTTGTCACTTTATATTTAAAATTGGTTTCTTGTAGACAATATAAAGTTGTATATATATATATATATATATATATATATATATATATATATTCTGACAATCTCTGCTTTTTAGCTGATATACTCAGACAATTTACAGAAAAAGTGATTATTGATACAGTTGGATTACTAACTGCTATCTTTTTAGCTATTTTCTAATTGTTGCATTTTTTTTCCTGTCCCTCACTTTCTGCCTTCTTTGGTTTTAATTGAGCATTTTCATAATTCTGTTTTATTTCCTCTTCTAAGCATATGGATTATATGCTTGGATACTTTTAGGTTTTGTTAATCTAAGTCCAATTTCAAATAGCACTATGTTGCTTCACATGTAGTATAGTTACCTCATAGCAGTGTTCCAATTCCTCCTTCTAGTCATTTATGATATTGCTGTCACTTAGTATGTGCTATAATCATCCAATACATGTGTTACAATTATTAATTTAAAGTTATTTTTTAATTAAAATTAAGAAAAATAAATGATTTTTTTCACCTTCATTCATTCCTTCTCTGATGCTCTTTCTTTTTTATGTAAGTCTGCATTTCTTACGTGTATCATTTTTCTTCTCTATATATATTTTATTTTTATATTCCTTTCAGGACTTGCAGAAATCTTTATTTTTCCTTTACTATTGAGTCTAATGTCTCAGTTTATAACTCCAGCACCTTCTCTCCTGGTAATCAGAATTTTTTTTTGACTGGATTCATTTGTCTTTCCACATTTTAGAGAAGCAATTTGCTTTCCAATCTCAGATGAGACCAAGAAAATTAATTGATTTTCAATTTGTTTAAGATTTTTCTTATGATAATGATGGAAGTGATTACATCCAGATTCTTTTCATGTTGGATCTGAAACTGGAAGTCACCAAAATATTAGTGGACTATGTCTATTATATGTAAGTCTTCCGTTTAAAGAAAATTAATTGCAACATTCCAATAACAACATTTTGAAATTTACTTTCTTTTATTGACAAATTAAAAACCTTAATTTTTTGTAGCTTCCCATAATATCACTGTCATCATTTTTATTTATTTTTCACTTGCTTATAGAGTTTCTCCTGTATTTATATTTATTCATGCTCTGATGTGTCTTAGCACATCCCTAGTTTATTCAAATTACAGGTAATTTAAATAATAAATTCCAAGATGGTTCCATTCTGAAAAAATCTATGGAGCAATAGATTGGAAGCATAAAATAGAGTGAGGAGAATCATGTCATGTTCCACTGGAAGATATATACTTACCCTTCAGCAGCATATTAGAAATGCATGTCTTAGAAATGGAAGCAAATTACACTATGCTTTCCTCCCATAAGACACATTTCTCAGCCATGAGCAGAATTTCCTTCTTGAGAGTTTTCTTTTGCAAGTAGAAAGCTCATGTGTTTAATTTATCTAGTATCATTCTTTGTACTAGTAGAAATTGGCACACATAATTTTAAATCACATTGAAAAAATAAGACATTTATATTCCAGAAAGTTTTTATTTGGACAAGAGAGATCATATTTCTCCATAACATTTACCAATACGTTTAATTAGAGTATAAAAATAAGCTAAAAACATTGCTGAATTTACCTTAAAAAATCTGAAGTGGAAATACCATATATGAAACTTACTGTGAGTTCAGGTTGAAAGTTTTGTTAAAAATCAGTGCCAAATTTGTGCTTGCTTCTGCAGCACATATACTAAAATCAATGCAAAATTCTTCCATTTTGAACTATAACAATGAAATATTAATATCTACTTCTCACTTTTAAAATAGTCATTGATCCTTTATTTAACAAAAATGCTTTTTTTACTTTAATCAGTCAAGACAATATATTTCAAGAAGTATCAGGAGAAAAATAGCTCATTAATGAATCATTGTGAGAATTTGGACATAAAAGATTTTACTTTTTTGCTTCATTTCAATAACTGGACAAGAAAGCAACATAATAATTAGATATATAATTATATTTAATTAAATTATATAATAAACATATTTATTTGCTGACTGCCTTTATTCTCATCTTCATTGTTTATGTATTTAAACTTCATTAAAGTATTAAAAAAGATCAGAAAATTACAGCATTTCTGCATGGACTATGTTTTTGAGAGTGTTACAACTCATGTAGACAGAAATAAGAAAGGAAAACTGTCCTTGAATCATTAATATTGGAATCAAGCTGTAGGCTTTTCCTTAATATTGTAAAGAAATATAAATTTATAGAGCTGCCATACAACACATTAGCTCTCCAGAGCTCAGTAAAAGACAAGCTGTACATAAGAGAGAACTGTGGGACACTAAACCTTATGGAAGTCATCATAAACCACATAAATGGAATTTAGAAATCAACTGGAAAATGTACAAGTAACTCAGCTGATGCTTTGCACATAGCATCAATCCTGGGATTGGTCACTGAGAGTGAAACATAGATACATCTTTGAAAAGTTTAAACAACTTAGTGTTTACATAAAAGTTTCTTGAGGTGAACCATCCCAAAAAATACCGAGAGTGCCTTGGCACTCAGGACTACAAAGTAGCCTATATATGGGGATTTACATTTATATTTATATCTAAGAAAGCTGATTCTAAAAATGATGGAACTTTAAATTATTTTTTCAATTGTATCTCAGAAAAGTGTGGGGATCTTTTTCTGGTTTAAGTTTACCAATGTATAGGAAAATTATTAATTTAAGTGATATTGAACTATCGTTTTTCTTCAACTTGTTTTAAGTGTATGATAGTAGCCCTGTTCATAAAACACATTGAAAATAAAACTTACAGATTTCAGTGGGTTTCTGAAGTAACCATACCCAAAAGTGAAACTATTTTTTTATCTATTAAAAAACTATCAATTTTATGGTAGAATTAACTCTACCATATAAGAATTTTTTAAAGCATATATTGACTTAATCAAACCAAATGCTTGAACCTGAATTTGGAAAGATATACTGATGGGAGGGGCTTTACTTTACAGGACAATGCTAATTTTCCTTCAATGAAATTATTAAGAGGGTTATGAAATTAGTGACAGGCTATAAGCTTGAAACTAGATTTTTTTGAAAGATTCTTAGAAGAGTTTTCTTGAAGATATACAACAATTAGCAGAACTATGAGAATCTCTGATACAGGATAAAAACAGTTTTAAAAATGTGTTTAATGTAAGAGCATGACATATTCTTACATTAAAAACATTGGAGCCTGTATTCAGTGTGTAAGAGCATAGATGCATCACCTCTTTTCCTAGTCCATTTCCTTTCAAATGACAAATATTCAATAAGGAACTAATAAAAAGCTAAATGATTAACTCTCTGAAGTTGGTACAAAATTGCAAAATAGAAGCCAAAGAATATTGTACAAATTGACAGAAGTAATGATAGTACATTGGACTTTTTTTTTTTTTTTTTTTTTTTTTTTTTTTATGATGAAAGTAATGAGAAGAATTGAATTCAGTTGAATGTATGGCTGATAAAGTTTACTGATGAATGAATAGTTTGGAGTGTGTGATATCTGTAGAACAGTCAAAGATGACTTTAAGAAAGTTGGTTTTAGCAACTGAAATAGTGGTGGTTTTTAATGAGTTGGTCAATGCAAGAGAAAGATGTATTTGGAGAGAAAATCTCCAGTGTAAAATTTTGGGCATGGCATTTTTGAATTGCGTTTTAGATAAACAATGTTGATATACTAAGATCATTGAATATAGAAGGCTGAAGTCAGGAGAAAGAGTACAGCTGAGAAAGTTAACTTCTGTATCTCCAACAAAGAAAATGTATTAGAAGAAAAGAAACAAGAGGTGGAGTGGAGACAGGTTATTAAAGAGGGAAGAAATAACAATGCCATTATAGGGTAGAGAGAGGTTTATTACAAAGAGAACCAAGAGTTGACCATATATATACATGGTCATATATATATATATATATATATGACATTAGGTAGGTGTTGTGACTTTATCCACAGTGGTTTTATTGGAATTATAGTGTAAAGTTATTTATGCACATTTTCTACCTCATTAAATTTTATATTCCTTGATGACTTTTTTTTTTTTTTAAATCTTGGTGTTATCCATCGCAAATTGAATGGGGGTTTCCAAACAAACACTTAATGAATGTTTTGGCAAAAATTGTTAAGTGATGTCAAGAAAGAAGAGCATCTCTCAATTTTCAAACTGTTTGATGTATTAAGTTGTCTATTTTAGGTTCATCTAAATTTTTTGGATAATTAGAAGATACCAAAATCATTCACTTCCTTTATTTTTAAATAAATTCATTAAATTGGTATTATTTTTAATAGGGACAAATATGAAAATGCATTTAATACTAACGGACAGAACTATGGTAACCTTTTGGGCTACTTGCAAATATGTATTTTCCTTCTAGCAAGTTCTTTGATTTGGACAAAACCAAAAGGTTGACTTGCACTGGCCAAGTAATTTTGAGTTGTGTTTCATTTCTCAGCCAGTATATGTCATTGACAATTCAAAACCTTTTATTTTCCCTGTTACAACAACTAGCATTTTTCAGGTAGCAGCTGTTCCAGCAACCCAGGTCCCAGAGTGAAGCCAGATATGATACAGAAAAGATTTCCTAGATGACCTGCAATGAAATGAATAAGAACAACAAAACAATAGAAAACAAATATATCTATTCTTTGAAGCTACAAGTTTTGGGGAATATTTGTTACCTTAATGGTAACCTATCCTATTCTAATTGATACAAACACAAAGCGAATTTACTCAAATATATACGAGGTTGGACAAATTAAGTTCACAAACTCATCCTAGAAAAAGTGCTACATACCTCATTGATGAATATCACTAAGGTCATCTTTGAAGTACACCCCTTAGGAAGCTATGCACCGTCTCTAGTGCCTAGCCTACCCTTCAAAGCAATTTTGGAACTCTTTTTCTGGAATGGCCATCAGAACTGTTGTCGTATTACCCTAGATGTCCTCAATGTCATCAAAATGTCTTCCTTTCAATATTTCTTTTATCATCGGGTAAAGAAAGAAGTCATCGGGGGTCAGATCAGGTGAGTAGGGAGGATGTTCCAATACAGTTATTTGTTCACAGACTAAAACCTTCCTCACAGACAGTGCCGTGTGAGCTGGGCATTGTCCTGATGCAAGAGCCATGAATTGTTGGTGAAAAATTCATGTCGTCTAACTTTTTCATGCAGCTTTTTCAGCACTTCCAAATAGTAAACTTGTTTGTCCAGTTGGTACAAATTCATAATGAGTAATACCTCCGATATCAAAAAAGTTTAGCAACATCATTGCAACAAGTTTGTCCAACCTTGTATACATAAACTACCTGCCTGGGTAATAATATGAATTAATAAAATATATTATTATTATTTTTTGTATATCTACCTTCCCTTCACTTACTTTCATGCAATTACAAGATGAAATTCTTTAGTGCTGTATGGAAAGTTTTTGATAGGGAAGAAATGATAAGTAGGTTTAAGCCATTCTACTTTTTGTAATCTACATTCTAAATCTCTCAGAAAGCATAGAATTAGTGGAAAAGGTAACAGTGAAGGAAGAAATTTGGAGTTATAAAAATGCTACCTTGGAGAAGCATCTATATGAGTGTAGCTTTCCTCCAAGTTGAGAAAAAAATATATTTTCTCTAGAAGACTGGAACAAAGTGTTGACTACATTGGCAGATGAGAAAGGGCCTAAGATAAGGGTGGCTGGTCACATAGCAGTAGCTCTAGGTAGATGAGACGATAAGCAGTCTAAAAAAAGTCTCTTAGGAAGCAATGCATACATGCTGAACCTTCAAGACAGTGATGAGAGATGAGTTTGCAGTAAAATATGTTGCTTAAGTATTGGTCCCATTTCCTTCAGACATTTGACCTCTGTAACAAACACAACTGTGGCACAATCCCTGCTATATAGATGGGGCTGTATGTGTGGGGCCAGGTTTATCTGTCAACTCAATGGAAAAGATCATTAGAATATGAGCTATCAAAAATAAAGTTTTAGTTTTTGAATACCTAAGTTTGGGTATTGTGATTCAAATTTATAACTGCTATATTTTTTATAAAATACAAGTATAAGACACTTGATTTATATTTGTATTTGTTCAAAACCAATAGGAAGATTTCATCACACCGCCAAGGATAATAATGTCAGTTAAAATGTCTATGCCTTTTAGAATTTATAAAACCTTCTCATAAACATTATCTAATTTTCACAATATACTTCTAAGACTGGTAATATTACTGTTTAATAGTTAATGTACTAGTTGTACACCTCTTTTCTTGTGGAAGAAGAAAATTAACTATTGAACAGCATTTTTTTTTTCAAATCTAAGTTTTATTCAATATTAAAATAAAAAATAAAAAATATACTGTTTGAAGAAACAGTTCATAATAGAGAACTACTATGATCTATAAGAACTTACTAGACATGATGAATCAATTTGTTCTCATAAAAAATGTCTGAATCTAAGGGTGTTCCTTAGTTTATATTTAGTTTATATATTAAATCTGTACAAATAAGGATTTAAATAACTTGAAAAAGCCACAGTGGGGAGAGAATTTTCAGTGTTCATCCCACCCTTCTTTCTTTCTGCTCACTACACATTCATCATCATTTTTTAAGGGGGAAAAAAAAGTTATTCCAATTGGTTAGGATATAGTACCCGAGGGCCCAGGACTCTCTGTATTAAAGTCAGGACACATGATTGGATTTCCTTATTCTCCTCATGGCTCTAGAGCAAAGTCTGGTAAGCCAGTTCTCCTCTTCTTGCAGGCTTACAAGTCATAAAACCTGAATCTCAAAGATAAAGCCATATGGGACTATTTGGGGGGATCAACCATCTATATTCAAGAGGGAACAGAAAGCCTCACTTAAGTTTATTATCTAATTTTTGTTCTCTAAACACTTAGAATGCTATGCATTTGAGTAGATTGTATGCATCTTTAATTGAGAAAATTGTACTAGGTTCCCAATTCTGCTATCCGCCCTTAAGTGTATGGCTGCAAGAATTTAGAACCCCCAGGGAACCTGGGGTAATGATAAAACATGGGTTCCAAACCTCCAGTCCGAACTGTGAATATATTGTTTTTATTTCCTTTCATTTATCATAAAGAACACTTAAATCCTATTACTGTAATTAAACTATATATTATATTGGAATTTGGCTGAACAGTGAAGGGAACACAATAGAGTGAACACAAAGAATGATATAGTTTTCCCAAGAATTCAGTTGAAGAAAACCAATGCCTTTACTGCTTTTTAGATAGTATTTTCCTAAATTTATTTTATGTGATTGATCAAATGAATCCTGTTTCAGTAAGTTATAATTCCACTTGAATTCCTAGTTACTATCGAAACAACGGATTCCCAAACCTTCTTTTAAATGAGATTTTACTTAAGGGAAAATTATTGTACTAATTAAGATTCCTTACATTGGAAACTGAAGACTCAAAATATTTAGCAGCTGTGACAAATTCCAGAAAATAATGCATTTTCAGAGTGAATTTATATAAAAAGAACACAGGGTACCGGTATGTTTATTGATGATATAGTATTTGCTTTTACATGACAAAGACACACATTATTTTTCTAAAAATAACAGATTATGCTAAATTATCATATGAATTAAATATAATTGCATGGTATGAATAAGATAAGGCATTAAGGATGCTGGAGATAATCTCTCTTATACAGGAAGATGAGTCATAATAAAAAGAAACAGACAGTTGATTTTTTGGGGAAAAAAATCTGTAAATTAAAAGGCATGGTGATACTTATATGTCTCTTAGCATTTTTTTCATAGGTAATCTCACTGACCTGAATACTCAAATTTATTCAAATATGGAAGCATCGATTCTAAGAACTCTAAAATAAATACTTCACTAATAATTGTATTAATGTATTAACTTCTGGAAAGAGACAACACAAATTTAGTAAAAAATTGTTTTTAAACCATGATGTAGAAAATCCTGAAAATAAATTACATTTGCAAAATTATGGCAACTTTTAAATAAATTACAGTACAACACCCTTGTGGGATCGCATATGGCCATTGAACAGAGTCTTTCAGCATGTCTATAATAACATGTATAATGGGGTAATAATTTAAACAATGTGCACTTTTGTACTGCCTTTTTGAATGCTTGACTTTTACCCTGATTCAACCAATTTATCCTTCTGCCTGGTGGGAGAATAGAATTAGATATCAAAAACATAAAGTTGTAGAATAACATTTAGCTGATGACATTCAAAATTTTGCTGTAAAAAAAAAGCCTATTGAGAAAGAATTAAAACTAGTCTATCTTCCTACTTGAGCTTGTTGGATTGGGTTCTGGAGCAATGTCATGAAAGTATTCAGATTGGAAAGAGGAAAATTCCCCTTCCCCCAGGAAATTTATGGTAGAAAGAAGGAGAGAGATGTAGGTTAATCGGATATTTGGTGTGTTCTCATTTATTTTCTCTGAGTTTCAGATTGAGATGCAGGTATTAGCTAGGATGAAGGTAACACAGTGCCTCGCTCCTCTAATGAGGAATCCTATATATAGACTACTGTCTGTCAAAGGAGGGATGCCAAAGCTTAATCAAAGCTGCTTGGGGCAGGGGTGGGTGAAAGAGACAGAGAGACAAAGACAGAGAGAGAAATACTGGCAGGTAGTGCCACTTTTATGGGGGGGTGGCCACAATGAGTTGAAAGCCAGCCAGTCAGGCACCCAGCCAGGCATTACAGGACATTAACCACAGAGCCTAGGTTAGAGGTGGACCACTTGGTTAGGGAGCTGAATGGAGGATGGGGCACATCCAGGGTCTATTGCCAGGAAGGTCTGAGGAGAAACCAAATTTGCAAAAGAAAGCTGACCATTATATTCTAGGATTTTACCTGAGCTCAGTAACAAAGAGTGAGTTTACCAGTTGCAGATGTCAGCATCAGATGCCAGCAAGACAACCTATGACTAAATTGTGCTTTTAATGTTCTAAAACATGTATTTGGCTTGGATTTTTATTTAATAACTTATCATGCTTATTTAATCACACTCTTTGATGCCTGCCCTTTGTTTGTTATTAACCCTCACCTTTTTAAAAATCAGAAATTAAAATTAATATAACTGGTTCTTGGAAATTTTCCTGCTAGTGAAGTCAAGGGCTCTAAGTTGAAAGTAACAGAAACTTGGAAAAAGAAAAACACCAAAAAAAAAAAAGAAAGAAAACAGATAAGACCTTAGTCAACCCTTAAAAAATGTTTACAACCTTCAATATATTGAATTACTTACCATTTATTGTCTAGTCTTGTCTTTGAAAAAGTAAAAGTATAAGCAAAAAACTAATGGAGTTAGCTATATTTATTGCAGCCTTAATATTGAATTATCTTCATGTTCACTACTTCTTTTCCCTGTTAACTACTCTTTTCAAATCACTTTAATCCCTTTAAATATTCTTTTTAGAAGTGATCTTCTATTATAATTGATTTATTTATCTTTCCTCACTTTGTATTGTATATTGTTACATGATTATCTTAGGAAATAAGGATCTCAGCATAGCACTGATTTACTTGACTTTGTATAAAGTCCATTTCTTAATTTAGTAATTTAAAAACAAATATGATTTTGTGTGTGTGTGTGTGTGTGTGTGTGTGTGTGTGTGTGTTAAGATTTCTAATTAATGAAACACTGTGTGTCAATTAATCCTGGCAGTTCCTTATAAGGAAAATAAATTTAGTAAGCTCTCCCAGCCCCATCCCAATGGGATAAGCAGTGAGAATTCTCTTTTTCAGATTAAGAAAATATAATCACCCAGGGTTTTTTACACTTGTCAAACACATGCTTCATAGTTGATCATTTTGTTTTCCTGCTTCTGCAGTGTGACAAAGAAAAATGAGTGTTGGATTAAAGAAATCCCCTGGTAATAGAATGGGCTATTTGTTTAGCTGATTAGAAGCATGAAAAACAGACAAACTAAGAATGCAGAAAGGCAAAATGGACTTTCATAACTGAGGTGGAGAAAAACATGAGGAAAGCTACCAAGAGACAATTTCCAACTCAATATAAATAAAGAGGTGGTAGCAAGAGAGACAAAACATGACCTGGAAAAACTGGGCCAACAATAGGTTAAATAAATAATTATAATTAACACCAGTTATTGAATAATTAATATGAGCCAGGCACTAAAGGAGTATCTCATATTATGTACTTTAGTCTCTTCAACAACCCTATAATGTAGGCACTGTCAATACAAATTTATATAAGGGAATGTAGCCTGAAGGTAGTTTGTCCAAGATCACTGTTAGCATTTATGAGACAAGGTTGAAATCTTGGTCTGACTGTGTTAGGAGACAGTTCTCTTGAACATAGTATTCTTTTATCCTTCATAGGAGCAATGAAAGTTGGTATCCTAGGAAAAACAAGGACTGATACTGGTAAAAAAATATGGGAAACATTAATTGATGTTCAAAAACATGTTTAAATATAGTTTTGCTTAATATACATTATAGCGTTTTTTTTAATTGAAAAAATAACTGTTTTAAAGAAATAAAACATAAATATGTCTTCGTCTGAAAAGCAGGAGAGATATTGCTTACCTTATAGTTTTATAGGAAAGATAAAACATGGACATGGAGGTAAAGTGCTAAGTGCTCTTCCTGGTCGAGACTAACTAAGCACTCACAAAATAATTAATGTAATGATATTATTGTTATAATTATACTGGCTTTGATATATCAATGACTTATTGCTGGAATTTTATCAAAGTTTGCCTTAAATGTTTAAATTCTTGAAAACTGGATTGTTTATGAACAAATGTGCCTTCAACTATTTCACAGCAATAGATTTTATTTCAAGTTTTTATAAATTTGTTCATCAAATATTTTCCTAAATGATACTTTAAATATAAATGCATTTCCTTAAGCTATTTCCTCCCCCTTTGAAACAAACAAATAAGCTGTCTTTATATATGTTTGCAATTTGATTTAAGAAACTAAATGCCTCTAATATATCTGCCAGAGGATTTTTACATTGCAGGTTTTACCTGTGCAATGCAGTCAATGACTAAATTTCATATGTTATGGAGATATCATTAAAATATGCCTTATGGTCATCAGTCAATAAAGCATTAATCTAACTCATGAGAATCATTGATTTATGAGGTATTTTCAGGAAGAATAGATAACAAGGAGCAAGCAATTGAAAATTCAAAATGAATTAAGAAATATCCATTAAAATAGTTAATTAAATCATAGGAAAATACCTATAACAAAGAACAAAATGTGGTAAAAATGGCAGAGGTAATAATAAAACAGGCAAGAACAACAGTTATAATAGTCAAAAATCAGTACAAAGAAGAAAATATGGCATTGCTTCAAGAGCTTACTTAAAGACAACAGTTTTAAGTAAATTAAACGCAAACCAAACCAAACCAAAACAAAAGAAAAAAAATAATTTGTAAAATAACTTTGTAAAATGAATATTTTACAAACAATAACATTCAATAGTTAATAATGATGCTAAACAAAACTTCTAGGAATTCTTATCTAAGGTTTCTGATTCTTGCTAATTCTGGTTTATTTATAAAAATAAATTTATCAATTTTTTAGCATTAGACAATGTATAGTGGTAGGGTTGCCATATATAATACAGTGTTCCAGGTAAATATGAATTTCAGATAAACAGTGAATAATATTTTAGTATGGGTAAATATATGAATACATTATTTGGGACATACTTAACTGGGTATACTATATTTCTATTTGCTATACATGCAACTCTACATAGGAGTCAGGCTGTACCACTGTGAGTTATAGTTGAGTATATATCCAATGCTTTACTAATGATCAAGAACCACATTTCACTATTTTTTTTGTTTATTTTTCATATATTGCCATCTGAAAATGAATTGAGGTACCATATAGGAAAAGCAACATATTAAAAAATATCGAAGGTTCCTCTTGACCAGATAACCTATATTATTAGGGACCAGATGCATAATGTAATTTAGAGAAACACAAAATATGAGAGTTTGAGGCAAAATCACATAAGGCAAAGCCAACATTGCTATGAATATTAGAACTCAATTCAAATAGGACCTAAGTTATAGGCTGAAGAAGTTAGAAGATCACATATGTGAGCAGACATTGAATCATCACATCACCCACAGATTCCAACGGTCACAATGAGAAAGCTGAGTTACTGTATTTAAATTAAAGTTCATATCTCAGGCAGGCAAAGCACTTTGGTAAGCGAAGTCTTTGAAGCCTTAGAAAGCAGCATGAGCTACAGGAGTCAAGCAAGGCCAAATCTTGACATTCAAGCCCAAAACCTATCTTGGGATAATAGCCATTTGCTCTCCCATGTGAAAGCACTGGCTACAATAATTAGATTTAATTGCAAGAGTCTGAGTAGTTAAAAAAAAAAAAAAAAAAAAAAGGTGTAGAATTCTGAAGGAAAGGCTCAAACCTGACAATTACAGTATTAAATTTATGTACATAATGGTTATTATCTAGGTATGAAGACATAATCCATGCTGGGGATAGTCAAAATTAAAGGTGAAAACATGAAAAATATAACCTCATTTTGAAGGAAAATTACAATGTATACCCAGACAGTCATTAATTTTAAAATACCTATGTTTAATGGTGTCTGTTATATTCTGCAAAGGGCTAGGGCTAGAGGTATATTGGTGAGCAAAATAAATGTGATCCCAGTTTACATAGAGATTATAGTTTAGCATTTACCAATTTTAATGAGTGTCATAAAGAAAATTTATGGAGTGGTAATTAGGTAATGAGGAACTGAGTGTTTGTGTATGTGTGTGTATGTATGTGTGTGTAGAGGTCAGTAGAAGCTTGATCATAAAGCATCATTAGAACATGCTAAGGATTGTTAGACTTTAACCTGAAAACAATGAAGGGTCTTTGGAGGATGGTGAGGAAAGTTTACATGGTCATATAGCGGTGAGAATCAAAGCTGAGGGGCAAGATTTTAATGAAATATCCAGTTTGAAGTGACAAGGTATACCCAAAGGAACATCAAAAAAGGATTACATAGTGGGTTCAAATATGTGCATTTTTAACATGACTATGAAACCATATCTTATGTTCAATTACTTTTATTGAGGAAGAATAAAGGAAATCATTGTCAATGGTCATGGAGAGGAGTGCAAATATCTGAATAGCAGTGTTAGAAATTGTACATTATATTGCTTTATCCATGTGTGCATAGAAAACAGCTTGCAATATTACAATAAAAACAATGGAAAGATCTTTAGATTTACTAAATATATACATTTTTTCTTAAATACTTCAGAAGCAGTGATGATATATTGGTCAGTATGATTCTTTTCTGTTACAAGATAGTATTCTGAACACTTTTCCTACTCAGAAAAGAACTGCAAATGATAGGGTTTATTTTATATTGAAAACTGGACTTATTTTTTAAAGGAATAATAACAGATAAATTGTTACAATTAAAAGACTGCACTATACCAAAGGAAGATAGAGAGAGGAAGAGAGGGAGGTAGGGAAGTGTAAATATTGACAGATTTGAAAATGATGTGGATTACTATTGATTTTTTAAACTACCTTCTGCTAGTCTAAATTTTGTGTTTTGTTTGTTTTTCACTGTTCTTGGCTAACGCTTATGACTGAGGTTGTTGAATGTTTTCATTGTAACCACCTATCTCTTTAACACCTATCTTGGCTTTGACAACACTTGGGACAATTGTGAGAAATTGTATTTCTGATTGCTGAGAGATAGTGAGGAGTGAGAATAATTTTTTTTTTCTCTGTCAGAATTTCCTGTGGATATTTCTGCATCTAAATCAAATGAACTACTTTCAAGACCTTTTTTATATGTTAATAAGTTTGTAAAGAACGCAACCCTACAAAAGGCTATAAGAACAAATCTAGTAAAATATACACAAGGTAAGTTAAATTAATTACTCTTCTCCAAAATGCCATAATGTAGACACAAAAATCAAATACAATCAAATCACCAAAGATTGTTTTGTCCATTATGCAAAAAGAACAAGATTAAATAGTAGATAAAAATCAATTGCTTGTGTTTGTAGGAGGTTGCCCCCATATATAATGTCCTCGTGCCTCTCTCTGCATATACCATGTGTTTTATAGAAGTTTTTGAGTGCTAATGATTTAATAGGCTGCCTCCCATCCTGCCAGATGCTTTTACATGATTAACAGTTATGAAGTGTTGATTTGTTTTGCCCCAAATTTACATTTCCCCCATATAGTGCTTATTTTGGGACACCGAGTTTCACACAAATGTATTCCAGTTCTATTTTTGAAGACAGACCTCCCACTTAATTGTTTTTATTACCCTCACTTTAAGATACACATTTTAACAGGTATGTCAACATAGAAAAACAAAATTAAAAATGAAATTATGTGGATACTTTGGAAGTCAAAATGGTGTTTATTTTTAAAATGCTTGCTGAGCATCTAAACACCATATTGGCTTACCTAAATCTTACGTCCTCCTCATCCTAGGAAAAGTTAGTTCAGTTTTTACTTCCACATTGCCTGTGTGGTTAGAACCAAAAATCTATTGTGAAATATGATTTTCCTAATTTCTATAAGCTGATTCTAAGGTTTATGAATTTCTACCCTCATTTCTTAAACTCTATCATCTATTAGATTTTCATTAGTGTGTGAAAAATAATATAAACGGAGCCACTTTAAAATGGAATTGGAGCTGCTATCCCTGAGGAACAGCCTTACAGTTCTTACTTCTCTAAACTTTGGAATGTTAAAACTGGGCAAAATGACCTTTGGATTGGGCCTAAAGCAGTGTTATACCCAAACAGCCATTTTTAAAGATAACAGAAAGTGGACATTATGACTACATAATGAACTGAAAATTAGAGATATCCTTTAGAATTAGGATTACCGTATTAGCTTATCTGCTACACTTACAGAAATTCCTTCCTTCTGTTTATGTAACTGTCCCCATCCCTTTCTCGTAAATACCCCTAGCCTTCCCCTCCTAATTAGAACACTATTTGAGTTTCTGCCTGAATCAGTGCTATCTGAATAGCTGTTCTTCTGAATCTCAAATAAACACTCATTACCTCTCACTTTGGTCTTGTGTTTATAGGTTAACAATTGTTACTCAGAGATACTTCTATCTTCAAGTTAGGTTAAATTAAGCCGTAAGAACCTAAGCAGTGAGAAGTAGAATAAATCTCCTGTCTCTTTGGCCAATATTATGTCTCCCTCAATACTACAAATGTGTATTGTAAGTGAGGAAGGGCAGGAAGCTTGGAAGTGTCCTTCAAGGAATCTTTTTTTTTTTTTTAATTGTAGAGTGTATGTGGAATGAAAACATAGCTTAAACTTAAGCCTTTGTTAATCTATTTGCATTTTATCTTATATCATAATACACAATGATACACAGCTACACAGATATATACATATGTGGAAAGAAATGTAATTTTGAGTAATCCGTTTAGATGACTATGGAGAGTAAGGCCCATAATCTTCCATGTGTAAACTGGAAGCCCAGGAAAGCCAGTAGTGTAGTTTTAATTCAAACACGATAGATAGCTAGAGAATCAAAGGAGCAAATGGTGGAAATCCCAGTCTGAGTCCAAAGGCCTGAGATTGAGGGCTAGTGGTATAAATGCCAGACTGAATCTGAAGGCCTGAGAATCATGAGTACCAATGTCTAAGGGTCAGAGAAGGTGGATGTCCCAGCTCAAGAAGAGAGAATATTTGTCCTTCCTCTGCTTTTTTGTACAATTCAGACCCTCAGCAGATTGGATGACGTTCACCCATGTTGGTGAGGATGACCTTTACTCAGTCTGCAGATTCAAATATTAATCTCTTCTGGTAACACCTTCATAGAATTAATGTTTTACCGACTATCGTGGCATCCCTTAGTCCAGGCAAGTTGACACATAAAATTAATTATCACAGCAGTGGTCCAAGTTTATGTGGTGCGATGTTATTTATACTTTGTATACTATTTTCAGATTTCTCAATACAATTCTCCTAAAGATATAAAACAAAACTTTAATTACAGCATCTTTGGGAGACTCTCAGGATTTGGAATGAAGTATAAAGATATATCCTATAAATACATATATAGCCCAATGACTGAACAGACCAACACTTGAGAAGTAATAAAATAAAGGTTTTATTTTAATGAAGATAATCTGTTAAAGGTTTACACTAAAGACTAGAAAAACAGACAGTTATATATGGGTCCACCTCCTACACACAATCAGGTACTAAATTACTAAATACACTCAGAAAGTGTCAGAGCTCAGCTTAGGGTAGAGAAGGAAGCTAAGAGTTGTTCATTATATCCTGGAATGTGCTTCACAGACTGGAAGACTTCATAGTGTTAAGATGATGATACCTCAATAGGATCGAAGATTTCGTGTAATCTCTCTAAAATTCCAGCTGGCCTTTTGAAGAAATTGACAGACTGAGCCTAAAATTTATATACAAATGGAAGGGACTCAGAATAGTCAAAACAATTTTGCAGAAAAAAAATGAAGTGGGAAGATTCAGATTTCTTCTAAACTTACTTTGAAGGTACAACAATCATGACAGTGTGTTACCAGCATAATGATGTATAAAACAATGAAATAGATTTGAGAGTTCAGAAACAAATCCATACGTCTATAGTAAATTGATACTTGATAAGGGTGCTAACAATTAAATAGGGGAAGGTGTCATTTTAAAAAATGACGTGAGGCAACTGAATATCCACATGCAAAGGAATGAATTTAGAACCATATCACACATCATATATAAAAATTAACCCAAGTGGATTGTAGATTAAATGTAACAGATGAAACTGTAAATTCTTACTATATATACACATATATATGTAATATATATGTGTGTGTATATATATATATATACACATATATATGTAATATATATGTGTGTGTGTGTGTGTGTGTGTGTGTGTATATATATATATATATATATATATATATATATATGTATGTATATACATTATGTAAACTTTGTGACCTTGGATTGAACAATTTCTTAAATATGACATCAAAAGCATATGTGGTGAAAGATAAAAGACAAACCATCACAATTTATAAAATTGTTTCTCTTCAAAGGATGCCATCAAAAGTGAAATTACAACTCAAAGAATGGAAGACAACTTTTGCAAATCAGATATCTGACAAGGGATTGGTATCCAAAAATATATAAATAACTATTATAACAATGATGAAAGACAAATAACCCAATTAAAAATAAGCAGAGGATTGAATAGTATTTCTAAGAATGTATAGAAATGGTTGATTTGCACATGAAAAGATGCTCAACATCCTTGGTCAGGAGGGAAATGCATATCAAAAGTGCAATGGCATGCTTCTTCAACCCCAGTAAAATAACTAAATTAAAAAAGAGACAAAACAAATGTTGATGAAGATGTGGAGACATTTGAATGCTCATGTGTTGTGGGGGAATTTTAAATGAAGCAGCCACTGTGGAAAACAGTTTGTTACACAAAATGTTAAATATGTATTTACCATATGACCTAGAAATCCCATTCCTTGGTACATACCAATGAGAATTGAAAACATATGCCCATTCTAAAATCTGTATGATGGACCAAGATGTTAGTATTCATAACAGCCAAAATAGTAGACACAACACAAATGACTAGCAACTGTAGAATAACTAAGCAAAGTAGACTATCCATACAATAGAATATTATTCAGTGAAATGGAATGAAGTATTGATACATGCCACAACATGGGAAAAACTTGAAGACATTATGCAAACTAAAGGAAGCCAGTCACCAAAGGCCACATATTTTGTAATTCCATTTAAATGAATTATCCAGAATAGACACATCCATAGAGACAGAAAGTTGATTAGTGATTTCTAAGTGCTCAATGGAGGAGGAAATGAGAAATGACTATTAATGTATACTGGTTTTCTTTTTGGGGTGATGAAATATACTAAAATTAGATAGTGATGATGGTTGCACGATTTTGTGAACATATTGAAAAACACTGAATTGTATACTTTAAAGGGACACATTTTATAATATATTAATTGTATCTTAATAACAGTTTAAAAATTCACTGTAAGAAAAAGAATACCTCAGGGATCATTTTACTGTGCAGTTTTAATATCTTTAGGTGTGGATTTAAGAAAACCAGCTTCTACTTAACGCATTATTTTATAGTGTCCAGTGTAACATTATGCTCAGTTTTTATTATGAAGGTAAATGTTATGTGGGAATTTCAATCCTCATTAATATTTAACAACTCCATAACGCTGTGGTAACCCCTTCATTCACTGATGGATGACTTACAAATTTGTCAACAAATAAAGAAATCCTTAAAGTCTTCATTGTTGAATCTGGCTATCCAAGGTCTCTTGGGTCAGAATAAGAACAGTAATAACCAGATGGCATATTTATCCTTCCAGTTTTGTTTTTTTCCTAATTGCCTTGTGAGGATTAGCACCACAGAAGCAAGTAAAAAGAAGAGAAACCTGCTGAGAATCAAGGTTCCCATTCCAAGAAGCAAGTGCATTCCAAATGATTCATTATAGCTACGGTTAATGGCCAAATACCCTTTATTGCTTAGAGGACATATGAACTTGAGCAACTTGGGATTGTGAGGACAACGCTGGGTAGAATCTGGAAAAACAGGATGTAGAAAGCACCAGTCCTGCACTTATTTTTGTTTGTCTATAAATTTAAATACTCTTCCCTTGGGTCATATTTGGAAATATTGGAAAGCGTGCTTTCTGTCCTTTCAGCCTCACTATTCAGTCTTCCCTAAGGATGAATACTAAAGATAGCGAGACTGGAAAAAAGGATATGTGCATACATATTTTTCCCTCACTTCTAGCTATACTTCCTTGTGTTTGAAACATTCATCTATCCCTCCTGTCCTCCATAAAGTAAGTCATGTGCTGGATTCTGCTTATTAGAGGAAAGTCAGTAGGCAATCCCTACTGCTATACACTATTGAGGGCCCAAGAGTATAGGCAGATATTCCTACTTACAGATGAATCTTCTTTAGACATAGACTCTCCCTTATGTAAATTTCCCCAAGGTCTAAACTGTAGGAATCAAGGTATTAGGAATGCAGAGAAACTCCATTTGACCAACCAACTTTCTCTGTTACAGGATTAGCATCAAAAACCTGAGATTTTGAACACTGTAATTCTGAATCATGCATCCATGCCTCAAATGATTTTGTAAATTAGGAGGATAAAGGTGGGCATTATTGAAATCCAAACACTAAATGTACTCATTACATAAATACTTGTACACTGTTATCAATTTTTTCTCAATATATTAGAAATACATAATTTTTTGTGGGCTTACTCTAACAGTAAGGCAGAATATAATCTTTAAGTTGCCATCACCCATTTTGTTCAAAGAAAACAGGCTTGCTTGAAACGTATGGGAAAGTTAAACTTTACTCTCTAGCTGAATATAAAGAAGCATATTGTCCCAGTTCCAGGTAACAACTATGTTATGGCTGTAAAGAGAACTAAACTTAAAGTAAATCTAAGAGTAGACACAGAGATAAAAGGAGATGCTAGAAACCTAGGGCCATGAAGCCATTATCAAACCACTGACATAACTGACCCTGAAGTTTGCCCTACATCTGAACCTCCTGTTGTGTGAATAACTCAGTCCCTATTTCTTAAGATGTTTAAGCTTGGTTTTCTTCTTAATTTAAGCAAACTATCTCAATTGATTAAAAATAAGGCAACATTTTTTGGGGCCCTGCAAGCAACGAGTCTACAATACGGAATTACTTGTGAGGAAATAGTAGAATGATACATAATGAGGACCTCAAAATTCCTGAAAACTTCACTGTGAAGTTGGTTAGGCTGCTGCGAGTTATACACTGTTTTCAGTGCCAACCAAGATAACAATACTTCTGCAAATGGTAGGGAAATTATGGAATGTTAGCATGTGTTCACAATTTCTTGGGGCCTTTGGCAAGTTTGTAAGTGAATGGGATTAGTTTTGTCTGAAAGTGGCTATCTAAAAAATGAGAGTAAGTAAAGGGCAATTTTGGTAAGAGGACTTTTTTGCCTATGACTTTAATACAAGTTGACTGAAATTTCCATAATTAAAAAAAGAAAAAAAAATGGGAGGAGTAGGAAAAGCTTGGATCCTTGATGGCATTTAAAGCAACTGAATCAACCAACATATTCTGAAGTTTGCTCTACATCTGAACTTTCCAACTGGAGATGATAAGATTACTTGCTAGTCTTCTTTGAGATTGGGTTTCTAATCCTTGTATTAGTAAACATCTAAACTAATACAACAGAAGACTCTACCCACTTACATAGCTAAGGTTAAACATTGAGATTAACCTTCTAAATAATTGAAAATCAGTTTTGTTTTTTTCCTCCATATTTTCTTTTGCATTTCCAGTAAGTCACCCAGTACATAGAACATGATAGCATTCAATAAGTGATCCTTTGAAGGGTGCACCTGGCAAGAATTTGGTAGAGTATCAGAATCTTAGATAAAATGCTGAGGTTCAGCATCACTGGGACATGCTAGTTAAGATGGGGTACATGGCGGGTTTCATAAACCCTTCTGAAATGCTGTCTGCCCTTTGATGATTGGATTGGAAGCTGGAATGG
Organism: Rhinolophus sinicus; assembly: GCF_036562045.2. Taxonomy (NCBI): domain Eukaryota; kingdom Metazoa; phylum Chordata; class Mammalia; order Chiroptera; family Rhinolophidae; genus Rhinolophus; species Rhinolophus sinicus. Next base: position 106,060,707 of record NC_133755.1, read on the forward strand.
GCCTGTGGCATTTAGAACTCATTAGTAGATGTAGTCACCAGACAAATCTAGGCGAAACGAGGAAATTGATGAAGTGTCTGAGACATTTGTGTGATCTTCCCCTGATCCACATATCTAGGTCTATAGCTGTAGCATGCAAAGGGTCATTAATTATCTATATTAAACCTTGTTACAAAATAGCCTCTACTGACATTGTTGAATAATTAACTCCCTTGAATTTGCTGTTAGTTGCTATAGACCATATAGTACCTAGTAACACCTGGCTTCCTATTAAGCACAACCCTGGACACAGACACAACCTTGGCCATCACCAGTACTCACCATTTGCTACTGCTTTTCTCCCATGTTTTTTCCACTGAGGAAAATGCTGCTCACACTCACAGATGTAATTGGAACACAGATAAGAAAAAGTATTCAGGGAGGAAAAAAGCCCAGCTATAAAACAATGAGAAAGCGGTCAATCATACTCCATCAATTGGCATTATTGTTAATAAATCGCACAATATTTAGTGAGTCAAGAAGACAATGTCATGTGCAATATAGTCCCCAATTTATGAACCAAACACTATGTCTCCCTTCCTTGTATATGGGTATGTGCATGCGTGTGTTGGTAAGTGTGGGGAGCCATGGTTAAAAAAGATATTCGATGGCATGTAATCCTAAAGTTTTTTGTTTGTTTGTTTATTTTTAAATTCAACTGGATTAGTTATTTTTCCCTTGTGCTATGGTCCTAGGAAGAGAGCATCATATGGTCAGGTCCCTTACAATGTGGATAATTCTAAGATAATTCAGGCTCCTCTAATCAGGAATTAAAATGTTTACCCAGCATACTAGCAAACGGTTTGAATAATTTCATGTCATTTCTTCTTTGCCTTCCCTATACCATACTACACCTAATTAGGGGTGAGCAAACTATAAAGCCCACATTGAGGAACGGGGTGTTATGTTTCTTCTCCCTTCATTTCTTGCTGTTCTGTTTTTCCACCTTCCAATTTTATTGTAACCCGCTCGAGTTGTGGTACACGAGGACAGTGAAGATGAAAGTATGTAGTAAAGTTCTTAGTTCACAGACAGTGTGAGAAGGCCGTGTGTTAACAGACAGTGTGGGAACTGTGTAAACCCCATGCTCTTACAGACTACTGTCATGGGTTCTGAAAACCAAATACCAATTGGAAACCTCTCACCTTTAGTTCCCTTCTCCCTGGCTCACTGCTTTCCAATGTATTTCCCTGTGTATCTAATAATACCTCTGCTGCTCTCAAGTGAGGTTTGCTCACCTTTGCTCTAAGAATCTTAGACCGTCCCATGCTTACTCTTTATCACTTGTGATTCATATCAGATTCATAGGCAATCGAAACACACTATTTTCCTTAACAAAATCTAAAAGTATAGGATGGTGAATTCAGTCATCCATATTTGGTTCACCCCTCAGCAACTTGCAACTCTTTTGATTTTAGATCTGAAAGGTGACAACAGATTCAGGTCTACTTTTAGGGACAAATTTCAATTTATCTAAGTAATTCTATTTAAGTATCACTTACTAGACTTATGTTAAAGAGCAGCAACAACAAACCATTACCCCCTTTAACATGGTGGAGGTGCTCAAAGCCCAACAATAAACAGCATATTTCTCTCCTACTTTTCTCAGACTTTTCAAGCTCTTTTGAAGTATGGTTATTTGCTGCTGGAGAACAAATTTCTTCCTCAAACTTGAAGTGTGGAGGTTGGTTGACAGGCTTTTTGTCATTAACTTTTTGCAATTCCAGATGAGTGGTCTTAATTGGAATGTAGTGTCAAATTGTTATCAAGCCTCAGCTAAAACTGATCTTGTATTTCTGAATACATTTTCTTTTTTTTTTTTCTAAGTGTGTACAAGTTGATTTATTCCCTACTATGAAATTTATATTTACTGATATGTTTTTACCTAAGTGTCTTTAATTACCTTCTTTACTGCCAGGCTCCTGATACACATATATAAAAATAAATGATCTAGGTTTCCGGCCTAAGTGGAGTAATAGGGATCAGACATCAGATTTATCCTTACTTTTGAAACAACAACAACAACAAAAGGAAAAGATGTATGAAACAATGATTTCAAGAAGCAATTGCACATCAGCCAACAAAACAACGATTCCTGAGAGAGGGGAAACAAAAGAAGTGAGCCCTAAAATTGCAACAGATCACTGCCTTGAGAGAGTGTCCAGGGCACAGAGCAGGGAGGGTGAACCTAGTTAGAGGCTGCTGGACTCTTTGTTTTCAACAGATAGAAATGGGAACCAAGACAGGCAAAGATGTCTCAAGTTCACAGGGCAGAGTGTCAGAGAGGAGAGAGTTATATATAGACAGAGAACCCTAGAGATAGAGGATTCCCCTGAGTGAGAGAGAGAGAGAGAGAGAGACAGAGAGAGAGAGAGAGAGACAGAGAGACAGAGAGACAGAGACTCTCTAAGAAGGCCAAGAATTGTTCATGTTTCTACCAGCCAGGATGGAAAATTTCATAATCAAATAAAGTACTTGGTAGAATACTCCAAAGAATATTGTCCTTGCAATGAGGCAAAATTAGTCCTGAGCTCTGTCTGCTCTGACATTACCTAACAAAGCAATAAACCAAGATACGAAATGATCACTTTGTTTTGAAGTATCTTTACATAAAATAAAATAAGTAAATAAATAAATAAATAAAGGATATTTATAGAAAAAGTACATAAATATGAAATTAAAACAAATAAATAGAATAAAATAGAAAGGGTAGAATCAGTCAAAATTTAATAACACAAGTTATAAAAATTATACTGTGTTTCCCCGAAAATAAGACCTAGCTGGACAATCAGCTCTAATGCATCTTTTGGAGCAAAAATTAATATAAGACCCGGTCTTATTTTACTATAAGACTGGTATAATAATATAGTATAATATAATATAATATAATATAATATAATATAATATAATATAATATAATACTGGGTGTAATATAATATAATATAAAATATAATATAATGTAACATAACATAATATAACATAACATAACAACATAATGTAATATAATATTGGGTCTTATATGAGACGAGGTCTTATATTAATTTTTGCTCCAAAAGATGCATTAGAGCTGACTGCCTGGCTAGGTCTTATTTTCAGGGATACACTGTAATCATCTTCACCAGCTCTTTAAAAAAGAATTAATTAATTATTGTTTTCCTTTGTCTTGGATTAGCAGCTTTATGAATCAGTTTTCCATTAGACTTTTAGAAATTCTTATTCAGTTTATTGTTATGATGTTAAAGTTATCAGAATCCTGTATTCCAAAGTACTTGTCAAGGTCTTTTCCATGAATCTCTTTGATAATGAAACACTTTTGTGTATAGTTGATTGTAAACGGTTTCAAAGAAGAATCAAGACTAAAATAATAACTGTCTGTCAGTGACCGAAAACATAAAAATAGCATGGTTAAAGATTTGGTGAGAGTTAACCAAAAACATGATGTAATTGGAAAGCAAATTGTTATTTTTGTAATGTAAAATATTGTAAAATAATAACTGGAATCATAACTATATTATACCAGGACATGTCAGACATTAAAGTTTAGGAATTTAATAAAATTTCTGGAACAAATATGAATAATATATGCCCATGTAAATATAATCTAAGAAGATTAAACATTAATCTTTGATAGTATTCCCCATGAATTTTAAAATATCAAATGAGCCTAAATAAATTTATATATATATATATGTATATATATTTTTTTTTTTTTTTTTTTTTATAAAGATAGCAACTCTTTTGATACTGTCCAGGGGCTTTCTCCTCTGGACAATCCCAAAGTTAGTTCAAGGTCAAATAGACTCCATTAGAATTTGATTTAGGGAAGTTTGTTAAAAATGTTAGAAGAATTAAAAAACTGATCAAAAGAACCTTAGGCCACTGTGAAACAATACTCAGTTATCTACTAAAACAAAGTGACAATTAAAAGACTTTAAAAGCACATACAGTAAGTTATTTAGTTGTAAAAAGAAAAATATTAGCTCTTTTATTATTGAAAAGACTCAGGTTTTCTAAGTAAAGACCTGATAAAGACAATGTGAAGCACAAAAATATTTCCTAAGATGCAGACAATCTTTGATTCCTGGGCAGATTACATTAAAAGTAAAGAAAAACCTTTCATGATCTATTAGTAAGGGCAGGCCAAAAATCTAAGAAATTTTGGGATTTTAAAAGAGAAAATTAAACTTTAGTTTTGTATTAGTACATGGTTGAGCTCTTTTTAAAACCATAAATAAATATTCTATTTTAGCTGGTTTTGACCTCACACCATAAAATGTCTTTTCTATTATACAAACCTTCTGCAACTTTATATATCCATCTAGGTTTTATCTTTTTCTTTTTTTTCTTTTTTTTAATTTCCTATTCTGGAACAATAAGTCATTTTATTTTAGGACAAAATTACTCTCTTTTTTCCTTAACAGAAACAATTCCTATATCCTTTGCATATTATTCATATAAAAGCACATCCCTTTTTCTTCCCATACTTTATAAAAAGTTGTTTCCCTCTGTTCTTCTGGTTTCTAGTAGTTTTATTTTACATGTTGATTATGAATTTTAACTATTAGTAACCTTTATTTCAAGTGAAAACTAGAAAGCAGGCAATTGTGAACTGTCTATCATATATTAGCATCCTATAGTAGATTTGCAAATTTATAAATACATAATTATAAAAAAGTTATAATTTATTAAACATGTTTTTAATAGTATAATTTTAAATGTGTCAAAAGACATATTTATTAATACACCCAGTCGCCTTTGTCTCTTTGTAAAAATTAAGAAGTCAAAAGTAGATAAATTTAAACTACGTTAGCCGTCAATGTCTCAGTATATTAGGAAATGATTTCAATATTCTATGAATATTTATTGTTAACTTAATATAAAGTTTATTTTATTTACATGTATTTAAGTTATTTTTTTAAATAATTATGCTTAGACTAGACATCAAAAAGCTAACTGTCACCTAAGTTATTTTTCTTGTTGACAAATTCTATAGCATAGAGATAGAATAAGCATATTTGATTTGTAAACCCAGGGAGAAAATGTTGAATGTTTGTAATATATTTAATGTTGACAACACTGAAAATTAGCCTGCCTTTATTAAATCAACAAATTTAAACTAGTTTTTATTTATCAGAGTATCCCAGATCATGTGAACTTGAGAGACATTTGGTTTAGTTTCTATATTTCTGAACATTTTAGGAATACTTAATTTATATAAGTGCTTATTTTTCTTTAAGCCAATTAGCTACAGCTCTTTTAAAATTATTACTTACACATACATACATATTAATAAACATATAGACAGCCACAAACAGAGATCTTATAGCTGTCATTTAAAATTTTCATCATGTCTCATATACAGTAATACAAAACTCAAAAGAATATCTGGATCAAAATTGTGTTTCTGGCAGAGGGAATAAGTAAGTTTACCTGCTTAGATGGCCCAAGTTTTTTACTAAATATTTAAGCGTGCTGTAAGGATCTTTGTAAAGCTATTTTGGAGTCATATTGTGTTTTAGAAGCTTCTGCATACTAATCAAAGAATGCATTCCATTGTCTCTGAGTGGTTTGAGATCCTATCTTTTAAAGGGTGCCTAGTAAGGTGGACAGTCTTATCAAAGTTAAACTTCCCAAAGGTGACCACTATAATTCCAAATTATCCAAAAGTTCACTCATCTTCCAAAAAGGGACAAGATCCTGGTCTATAGTGGGTATACATACAGGAAGCAGGAGTTTTATGAGGAAGGTGAAGAAGAATCTTAGACCGGAACCATCTTTGCTTTTGGATTGTCTCTAAGATGTCTTAACTATGAGGGGCCCTGGTTCATAACAACTATACCAAAACACAGGGAATGAAACATCATCACCCTGACTTTGAATAGAATAGGGTGATTTACCAACAGGCTTAAACAAACAAACAAACAAAAATACAGGCATGTACAATAAAGCCAAGAGCTCCAAACACAGAGACTTATCCTCCAACTTCAGGGTCAGTGAGATAGTTCACTGTCGGTGAGCTCAGAGAGCAATGTGGGCACCAGCACCTGGTTGTTCACTGACGTGAGTCCTTAGGGTCTCCTGTGGGGCTCATTTCTGAGGCCAGAAACTGTCAAAAATCCAGAAATAGCAAAATTAAAACCACAAAATCAGTAACTAATACTTAGTAAGAGTCTGTTGTGTATACAAGAACAATTTTGTAAAGTGGAAGCTTTCAAAGTCAAAGGCTGATAGGAAATTCAGGGGCATGAAATTACAGGATGGCTTATAAAGTGAAAATGAGGAAACTGTTACCCTTTACAATGACTGGTGATTAAAATGGGGGTTTTCAGAGAGCCAGGGATTGGTTAAAAATAATAATCTCATACCATTTTTAGGAAGATGACGTAAGTTTCTGTTGTGATTATCAGAGATATTTACAATAATTGACCTAAGTTAAATAAGCTAGATTTATTATGCTTACACAGCTCAAATGGATTTGTCTTCTCAAGGAATTATCAAGTCCGGTATCCATTTTGTATTTAACTTTAACAATGGGACCCTTGTCCCATTTCCTCTATTCAGAGAGACAAGTTTGCTCTAAGAGATTTAGGTGTTCGAGTTTCCCCAGGGCACAGCATTAATATAGTTCCAACACTGAGGTTTGCCTCAGAGTAAGGCCAGGAAAGAAAAAGGAGACAAAGTAAGGAAACATCATTCAACAATTGTCCTGCAACGTGCCCGTGGGGCACACACACACATGCAAATGAGGGTTCTCCTGCACAGGGTAAGGCTGACAGAGGCTTAAATTTTTTTTTCACTGGTCAGAAAGATGGGCTCCTCTCCAAGGCTTTGATAACAAGATGTGTCACAGACTTTCTTTATTTAGCCTGCCCTTGTGTCAAATGTGGGAGTTAATGAGGGAAACAACCCAGAAACTCTTGCCACTATTTTTGGTTTTATTCTTCAAATTTTAGCTTCACTCACCAACCTGCCTGCTAATATTTACTTTTCAGAGTCCTTACATAGTGTAATCTCTTCTATTAGTAGAAGTACTGTGGTTCTTCATTAAATAGGGAACTATTTAATGGCAAATATTAGTTACCTAGGCAAGGACAGGCAATTGAGAAGAATGTATCCTCCAGTACCTTATTGTAGGATCTCTTCATATCTTTCAAAACACAATCTTCACAAGGAAAGTTCCCGAAGATGGTCTTTCCAAGAAAACACCTTCACTTCATCTGTCTTTCATGCAATCTAGGCCAATTATTCCACCCCGTATATCACTAGAGAATCAAAACACCTGGTACACTCCTTCCTCAGCACACACCTTTTCTCTTTAATTACCAGTTGGTTATTATATAGGGGAGCGCCAAGAGACGGCCTCATTCTGAATTGCCCGGAAAGGAGGAGGAGTGGGCCTTGTGTCTCCTGAATAAAAATTTAGAAAGGTAGGTAGGTTACATATTATACACTTCTCTAAGCCTCCTGTAAACTATAATATCTTTGGTACCTTACCATTATAGAAAAAAGTTTCAGTCAGCCCTTATAAAATAACTCTGTGTGTGTGTGTGTGTGTGTGTGTGTGTGTGTTAGTTTATATGTGTCAGTCTCTAGGCTTTGGTTTTATGGTTTTGGTATATGTTGGGGAGGCTCTGGTGACATCTTATTCTGTTATATAGGACTGAAAAAATGTGTGAAAGTATATTGAAAAGCCTGATACATATGAGGAGTCACAATTATTAATTCAATCTAACATGAGACAACCAAGATTTAATAAAATAAAATATTTAAACATAATATTTTTTACAACATTAAAACAATTATTTCAAATAAATCCAAATACTCAAAAACAGGCCTATAAAAATGTTTGCTGTCTGTGACATTAACATTATATGCTCTTATTTACAAACTTTTTCTCTAATTATTCCCAATGTTTTCTTTCCATATCAGGTAATTACTTGACTTACTTTGCAGTGTTATTTCTCAGTTACTATTCATTGAACACTTTTTAAATGCATTCTATTTTCCTTATTGGGATTTGGCAAATTATCCTGTTAGACACTCTTTCCAAATGACCTTTAAAGGCCTCTAGTATTAGTTTATTCACTATATTGATTTCATTATGCATTGGTTAAACCTACTATTGCAAACCCATCAAAACACTATTTTTTTTTCCTAGCTTTGCAGCTTCAGTTTTAGTATAATTAACAAAGTATTTGTGCCCTTAGAGTTTATTACAGTTGTTGAAGTTTTCATGGTAACAAGCAACTGTTTTTTCTATCTATTATTTGTTTTCTGTTGAGTGTTTGTTTCTAATAGTTTGGGTGACCTCTCTTAAACAGATGAAAAGCTAAACTTTGGCCAAAAATTGTGTTTTCTTTGTTTTTGTCAAATCCTGATCTTAAGCATGGAATATAATTTTTAAAATTGAGTTATCTTCTAATCATAAGAACAGATTTTTTTCCCCATTCTGTAAAAATGATTTTTTTACAAGGAACTGAATGAAAGCATTTCAAAAGAGAAAATGGCATCAAACATGATGTGGGGAAAAAACCAGGAGTGCAGTTTCTGGGCTCTCACCCTCACATGGAAAGGTGCTCACTCGGGTAGTAAATGGCCATCAACTGTGATTGGATCTCCATCAGCTGTGGCTAGTTGGCTGTCAGCTGTAACCAGTGAGCCATTGGCCAATAATATAATTGCTGTGGCTATGCTGGCAGAAAATGGGGGCTAGCAAGAAGATGGTGGTTGAGCTAGCAAGCGTGGATTGCAGTTAGCAAGTGGGGTTGGTTGGTTGGCAGAGAAGCGGACAGTAGGTTGCAGACCGTGTGGATCCTGTTTCCTGTGTCTCCAACCCAGCCGCCAGCGAGATTATAGTGGTGACTCCCTTATCTATGGCTCTGTGAGTGTTCCTTTTGGGCTAAACTACCTCCCAGAGTGGTTATATCATGTTGCTTTCCTACCAGTAATTACTGAGATACTTTCTCCACATGCCTATTATTGCGATCATTTACATTGATTGGGTTTTGAATATTGGACCCAACTTCTAGACCTCTAATAAATACTACTTTCCATGGCTATATTCTTTTTATACATTGTGTTTGATTTGCTAATATTTTGGTGAGGATTTCTAATATATACATTTAATGCTCAAAATTGCAGAAGATACCTGGAAAGTCCCCCAAATATTTGGTGATTATATATCACTCTTGTAAATAACATGCAATTGTAAGAATGAATTTCAATAGAAATTTTTAAATATTTGGACTAAATTAAAATACAATTTCTCAAAATGGTTGGGATGCAATAAAAGTGGTACTTTGCGTGAAATTTTTATCCTGAATATAGACATTGATTTTAGATCTTCTTTCCCCATCTAAAATCAATAATCTAAGTTTCTATCTTAGGAAACTTGGAAAAAAGAGAAGTTTAAGCATACAGCAATCTCAAGAAAACATACAATAAAACTTGTAGCAAAAAATAGGAAAATTGAAAACAGGAAAACAATAGAGAAAATCAATAAAACCAAGAGCTAGTTCTTTGAAGTATCAATCAAATTGATTAACCTCTCATCAGGCTTGCCAAGAAAAAGAGAAGGCACATATTACCAGAAATGGAAGAAAGGTCATTAATATTGATCTCATGACCATTGAAATGATGATAAAGGAAAATATGAACAACTCTATTCCCATAAATTTAATATCTTAAATGTAATGGACAAATTCCTTGAAGGAAAAATACTACCAAAACTCACAAAAGGAAAAATAGGTAAGTTGAATAGGTCTATGTCTATTAAAGATATTGAAGCAATAATTACTATCCTTCCAATAAAGAAAGCTCAGGTCCAGATGGTTTCACTTGTGTATTCTACCAAATATTTAAGGAATAAATTATGACAACCCTCTTGGACCTCTTTCAGCAAATGAAAGTAGAGGGAATACTTCCTAATTCATTCTGAGACTATTATTACCCTAATACCAAAGCTAAATTAAGACATTGCAAAGGAAGACCACTGACCATATTTCTCATGAGCAAAAATACTCAAGAAAACATTAGCAAACTGAATAAAATAAGCTAAATAATAAATTTCAATAAAAAATTATCTCAGTGTTTTAAAACCCCTTCCTCGTATCTGCCTAAGTTTTTTCAGAATATTTCATGTCCTCTATGAAAATGTGAATATTTTCTGAACTAACTTGGCTATGACTCCACCCTTGTGCTATATGATGCCAGACAACTTGGCCCAGGGCAGAGCCACATTGGCTGAAAGTTTGGTGTCTAAAGTAGACTTCCTGCTACCTGGGCAGTAAGTTTGGGATTGTGAGGAAACCATCATCAAATCACCATGTTTGACATCTTGGAAATTAGCAACATATTTTAATTTTTAAAATTTGAGATTGGTTGCTGTTTTATAGTATTTTGGCACCGTTTGTCTCCAGTTTTTCCCCTTTTATTGCTTTCTCTCTTTTTCATGCCAACAACAGAGTTTTTGATTCATCTTGAAGCCAAAACCTTAAATGTAACACCATCCTTTTTTTCCCTTTTCTGAAATTATCCAAAACAGTAATTGAATAGGCTATTCTAGAGTTTTTTCCTTTCTTATGATTATTAGTAAGCTTATCAATTAGCAGCTTTCCAAAACTATTGTTCAGCTTAAAAAAAAAAAAAAAAGGAAAAAAATAAAAACACACACACACAAAAACAGGATATCTGACATCTTTAGTTTTCTGGCATTTGTCCTTGGGTCCTTGCAACCTCTAATACTTAAGAGTTTTAGTGATTACATCAAAATGTCTGATTTTGGTTTGTTAACTCTTCTTATGAAATATTTTCTTGTTACACTATATAATGAACATAGAAATTTCTATTTCTATATTACCTTTTATTTTTTATTAACTTTTAAAAAATGTATTGGAATAACATTGGTTAGCAAAATTACATAGATTTCCAGTGTACATTGCTATAATACATCATCTATATATCACTTTATGTGTTTATCACCCAGAGTCAGTTTACCTTTTCAAATATACTTAATAGTACTCTCTTATTTATGTCATAAATATCCCTTAAAACTTTGAAAACTAATTTTTGAAGCCGTAATTCTATATTTCAGGTTAAAGTATCTCTGGGCTTCTACTTAATATTGACTCAATATTTGTTTTCTTATATATTTTTTTTCTAAATTACACCACAAGAATGTATGCACATCCAACACCACCATCCTGATTTGAAGGTCTTTTAAAAACTTGCATTTAATAGCATATTTAGAGAAATGTAATGAATCCTGCTGTACAAGACACCTTTTGCTCAGTCAGTCTCCTGCTAATAGTTTCCTTTCCTAAGAGGTCAATTGTTACCTATTTAATGAATCTAGCTTCTAGCACTTTGAACACTAAAAGCCTCATGTTCTTTCCTGAATGCTAAAGGCCTGCCTGGTCATGCGATATACAGCTGTCATGCCAACAGGCTAGCAAGCATCTATTTCCAACTGACAAGAAGCACATCTCTCCTGCTGATTTTGCCCAAAGCCTTTTCAATTCTTTTGACATTCAACCTACAAACTTACATTTAGAAAGCAATATAATGGTTAAGAATTATGTTCCTCTTTAATCTCTCTAAACTTATTCCAAAAGAAATGCACATTTTTTTTGTCCTAATATTTATAATTTAAAACTCTTCAGTGCTGTGTGATTATTCCTGGGAGGTGCAACGCGTGAGCTGTTTACATGAGATGAATGAAACCATGAATTTATAAGTACATGCTCCATTACACTCCTAGTGTATTGCTTCTTAATTTACATCTTGCTTTGGGCCATGCAGAAGATTATTCTGGCAATTTTTAAAGAGCTATTCCAAAATACGTAGATTCATTTCCCACGGCTCCTTTTTATTCTGTGATTTGAAAACCATTTGGTGGGCAGAAATTTCACCATGCATTTGTCAGATAAATTTCCCACTTATCATAGTTGGCTTATGGCAATATGGCGATTTTAGAAGAAGAAGAAAGCATAAAACCCATGACTTACTTTAATGGGACAGGAAAATGTGGAGCTAGACGACAAAGAATATAATTACATTTTTATGAGCGATCATGTAAATATATTACTAAAATGTTCTTTTAAATAGTATAGTCAAATGGAGAAAGAAGAAAAAGTGTCGGAAACCAAACTGAAAAATCCTTTTATCTGACTTTCAGACTGCTCTAACAAGTTGAAAGCGTCAACTTCGTGTCTACCTAAAATGTACCTAATTAATTAAGTATATTATTAACCAGGATCTTACTAGGGGAAATAAAGAAAAAAAAGAAAAGAAAAAAAAAAAACTTGTGAAGCTTGGGAAATAAATGTTGCTTCTAAATGAAATGAATAACTTATTTTAGAAGAAAACAAGATTTAATATACCAAAATTAGCATATTTGTCACTGAATTTCTCTTTTTTTAACAATTCAAAATTTTCAATTTCTGTAAGAGACTGGGAGACGTGTATATAGTATATATGTAATATGTGTATGTGTGTGTGTATGTATATATATATATATATATATATATATATATATATATATGAAACCAGTCATTAATTTGATCAAAATTTAGGATGGGACTTGAATGCAAAAATTAGGAAATAATACTAAATAACCTGAATTTTTAAAAAATTAGTCATATGTCTTTGGGAAAGCTTCAAAAGCTTTCTGTGCATCTGATATGTCATCTGTGAAACAAGGTAGCTAGAATTGAAGTGGTCAGAAGACCATTCTTGAAACTTGAGTGTTGTTTTTTTTCTCTAACCTGCTCCCAAGTATGTTACCTATAATACACAAGAGCAATCGCATTTTCTTTCCAGTTAACTGACTTTAAGTGAATACACTGTATAGAAAATAAGTGATTGAATGCTTACTCTTTGAAAATTATATTACTTAGATTAATAGGTTTCCAGACTGGACAAATGAATCTATAAATATCTTAGGGGATGTTTCCCAAATTGCATATGCTCCTGGCCCTTTTCATACTTAAGTCCCCTGGAGACTCTGTTGCATTGAGGAGATTTGTGGAGAGAGAAGTTGAAGAAGCAGTTGATGGCCATTGTATTTTGAAAGCTCATAAGATATTTAATATGACCTCATCCTAACCCAGCTGATAACTGTGGTTTAGATTAATTTTGCTGTGGTTTAGATTAATTTTGCTGTGGTTTAGATTAATTTTGTCCAAAACTCTGTGGACAGTATTTTCCTACCTTCCCAAAACATGAATATCAAATATACGAGCATGTAAACAAAGTTCCCATATATTTTCTTTATGAACTTTTATGCATGTAATCCTTGAAATTCAGTCACTTTTAATTATAATATTAGTGAATAACTCTCTTGAACTTGAAATAATATGTAATTAAGACTCACATGAATTATTGGCTCACCTAATTATGGATATCTCATACCTCTATATTGTACCCAATAATTTCATGTCAGAAATACTTATTAGACAATTTAGAATATCTTTAACATATAGGACTTTTTACTGCATACATTTCTCTTCTTCGTCTTTTACACGTTTTTGGACATTAATCATGAGGAACTTCTCTAAGGAAAGTGCACTGAGGCTGTGGAAGCTTCATTGCAGCAAAGCCAAGTATAATGACAAGCTTCATGACCCAGGGATTTTGTGTAGATCCAGATGTTTATCCTTATCAGGACCTAGTGAGGAACAGAAAATGCACAGGTGACTAATTAAACACTAATATACAGCACTCAAAAGTAATAAAAAGGTTATTAACTGTATACTATACTAGGCAGAACACAAAACATACCCATCTTAATCCTAGCCACAACCCTATGAGGTTCATAGCACTTTTTCCATTTTAGTGATGTTTAACTAACTTATACAAAGTCATAGAGTTAGTAACTCTCAGCTGGCTTTTGACTCAGTTCTGTATGATTTTAAGTGTGTGGGCACCAGTTATATAGCTCTCTGTATTGGAACCCCCTCCTTTGCATCTGGCTGAGTGTACAATCTTGGGGAAGCTAACGATAACTGTCCCACAGGCATGAACACTCAGGTGTGTCAATAATGAAACAGTCGTTCTGCCTAGAGTCAACATATATGGACAACCAAGTCACAACCAAGCTTTTTAGTATAAAATGAGAGCAAGGAGAGTTTAAGAATTTAAATATTCAACCACTTCAAGCTATTATTGTCCTATAGCAACAAAATCACTGGCTATTTCCCAAATATAGCAGCATAGTTCTCTTCAATTACCCATAGAAATCTCTTTTGAAAGAAATTGCATTTATATTAAACATTAGTGTATGTATGTCTAGATACAGAGATATAGATCTACCAATTAAACACTTTTATATGTATGTATAGCTACAGATATATATATATATATATATATATATATATATATATATATATATATATGTTTTATTTTGGCGCACACAAAGTAAAGCTTCCCCAAATCTTTTCTGATATTACAGCTATGTAAAAGATAGTCTGAAAATATAATTTCAAGATAATTTTTTAAGGAAAAATTAAGAAAATTGATCTGGCCAATGAGAAAAAAAATATTCTTTTATAATTCCTAGCAGCCATACACAAAATGAAAATCTTGTTTGGAGGCATGAAAATTCTTAATACTGGGTGACCTAGAATATATCTTCTTGGGGCATAAATTAGATGGATAATACAAATATTTAGTTCTTCTTCTTTAGACAAGACTTCACATTTATTCTGTATTCTTTTCATAGAAAAATATGCAGACTTTATCTTAATTATTATTATTTTCTCAATGCTGTATTGATAAACACTGATATATATTGATTATTTTAACTATTTCACTTACCTCTTTAAAACCTTTCAAACACTTCTATTCTTCATAGAATAGTAATTTTTATCATGGTGTGCATAATACAGTCATTTTTAAAATTTCAGTCTCATGTTCCATCATACTCTCCAACCATAAAATATTTGTTTTGCAGTTTCTTGAAAGTTTTTATATTTTTTTTTCTGCTGCTGGTCTTTGAATACACTTTCCTCTGCTGGAAAACTTCTATTTCTACTTGGTTTCCTAGATAAATGCCATTTATCCTTTAGATCATACATTGATTATTAGTTCTCCAGTAAAGCTATACTCAAAGACAGGTAAAGCCGCCTGTTGTATTCTATATGAATTCCCTGTGTTTAGTTTTTGTTAGAAGAGTGTTATTTGATACCCATAATGACTGAAGCATAATGTATTTTTAATAAAATAGTTAATGAATAAGTGATTATTTTCCTGTGGTTTTATTGAATTTTAAACTAATGTTAGAATAATACATTTCAAAAAAACTCACAAATCTAGATAAAGTAACATCAGGTTAAGTCCTGTTCCAAAAGTAACCTTACTTCTTTGAGGTAGTTTTTCATATTGTACTTTTTCTTTAAATATTGATTTCAGTATTTATTTTTATCCCATTTATAAGTAACAGATTCACAGAATAGTAAATCTCCAATACGTAAATACTGACATTACAATTTACTAGGTTTCAGAATTATTTATTTTTCTTTTTCTCCTCTTTAATGATGGTATTTTAACTCCTTAAATAGTTGGCATATCTCCAATTCTTTCTATGCACCACAACATTTAGTATTGATTTTTGTTCCCCCATCATTGTTGTCATCACACCATCTTTATTGCTTACGTGGAGAGAGGGCTTACTTGGTGTTAGATATAATCTTCACAACAATTAAGTATCAGTAACTACAGGTATTATACTCATATTAAAAAATGAATAACTTAGTCAATTTCTAATGTGACTTCCTCATTTAGCAAATATTATGAGAAGAATTAAACCCAGGAAGCTCATCTATTGTAATTGGCATTCAAAGAACATGTGTTCATGGTTTAAGTACCTCGCTGTGTATTCATGATGCACTATAAGTAACACACTCAAAAGCAGAAGACACAACTTAGGAGAGAAACACTGGACACATCTTTAGTCAATGTGCTTTTAGATATGCCCTGTAGAGTGGTTGCTAATACTGGCAAACAGTTATCAATAACCAAACACATTATGATATCAATAAACACTTTTCTTTCTCTGAGTATATATACTTTTTATATAGCCATGTCATCCTAATTCTATCTTAGTAGCTTACACTAATAAATAATTAATATGAAAATCAGATTTCAGGGTACAGGTTAACATTTCTCATGACATTTAATTTTTTTGGGGGGTTAATAATATTTTTTTGTTTGTTTGTTTTGAATAATAGTTGATATTTTTTGTCAGCTAGTAAGTAGTTTCATTCTGTTAATCACTAAAGGACATGACTGTCAACTATGTCTGGATTTTCTCAAATGTGAAAAAGTACAAAGTATATACTATATTTGCAAAATAACATCTATTTTGCAAGTTTTAAAGTGTTAGTCTTGAAATATTTTTTTTTTTTTATTTTAGAAAAGAGTTGGATTATAAGATGAAAAATGAAGAACAAATTATTTGAAAAATACTTGATAGCATAGACCTTTATATTAGGTTGGTGCAAAAGTAATTGCAGTTTTTGCAATTATTTTTAACCTTTTAAAACACAATTACTTTTGCATCAACCTACTATTATGATTTGTATATAAACTCAAATAAGTGGCCTCTCTTGTTCCATTTCTCTCTTGAAAAAAAATAAGTTCAATGATTAATTTTTAAGAGAATTAGATATATCACCCTTTCAAGGTTTTCAGGAAATACAATGAAATATATATAAGTACAGTATATACATGGACTTTTGCCATCTTTATATAGATGAGCTAGGGGAACTTTCATCAAAACCAAAGAAACATTAGAAAGGGATGCCTGTTGACACTTGACCCAGGTAGATCTTATTCAATTTTTTTCCACATAATTTGAAGTAAGAATAGAGAAATGAGTTATTCAACTCTCAAATGGGGCATTAGAACAGTCAAGTTAAGTGGAACAGGCTGGAGTTGGCACCATTGTATGCCCACCCTGAGCTATCTAAATTTGGGTAAGCGGAAACCAAACACTGAGCAGAATTATATACTTAGGAGAAAATAAACTATTTTTACAGTGAGGAATAGGAAATAGAGACTATGAAGTCCCTGACATAAGGACAAGATCGGCTATGTAAAGACTTTCCAGTTTGTGTGAGTTCTAACTGCGCTGCCTATAATGTACCTGGAGAGTGCTCTGTATATTCTCAATAAGATGCCTTTGTAACCTCGGTTTATATGAAAGATTCTTGGACCCTCGATACCAAACGCTCCCCTACTAAAACAACCTTATACTAAATGAGGTATCTCAAAGTATAACTTCATACAATCAAATTTATTTTAATTGTCCGTAGATAACCTAAGCTGTTTGTTTTGGATCCATGTAATATAAAGCAAGCATAATTCTTCTTACTGTGTATTCAGAAAGTGGCTCCTTGCTTTACAATCACCACTCTAATTGTCAGATTGTCAAGTAAAATGTGTATTTCTAAGCCTTCAATATATTAAGAATTCCTTAAATCAAAACTTCATGATTACATTAAAAAAAAAAAAGTTGAGAATGACAAACTCACTGGATATGACAAATGTATGTGTTGTTTTGTTTAACTCTATAAATACCTCTGATAAGTTGTATAGTTACATTAGAAATTATAGAAAGGAAATATGAGTTCTAGTTTATCCTAACTGAAATTCCATATTAACCCTCTTTAAGTATAACAGATGAGAGTGGTAGTGACAAGAGGGCTGGTTTTGAGAGGGCCAGCACCATCCTTAGTTGGAAGTGGCCACTGTCCTCAGCTCCGGGCTAGAGAGGACTCCACCCTGATCCTCCTCTGCACATGACCCTCTCCACCAGGAGAAGAATCCTTAAGCCCAAGGCAATGTAACCACCTAGATACCACACACCTCCTTCGAGATCACTTTCCTGATATCCAGAAACTGAAACGCAGTCTAAATGATCCAGAACATACCTCCAGGATCTGCTTGGACCTGGGCCTCTTTCCCAGTGTGAATCGTACAGGGTGAACTATGTTGCTAGTTTTTTCAACTCTAAATCAGGTGGGTTGGGGTGGAGGGAGGAAGACAAGGGATGGTTCTCATCAGACACTGTGGACAAAGCTGAACAGACAAGCAGATGTGTCCATCCATACTCATGTGCAAAAAAGGCCTGTCATGGTATGAGATTGAATCTGGCATGGACAGAGAATGGGATTAATGTACAGCCAGGAGCTCTTCTCTAACATTCTTGTTCAGAAACAGGAGGGTTATAAAAATGTTACATTAGAATCTTACCTTCCAGGTCATTATATAAGTATATACCAGGGGTGCCAAAAAATGTATACACATTTGAAGACATGTTATCTATGTATTACTTTTTGAAGATGAATTGAATTATGTAGAAATGGTTAGTATGATGTTCACTTAAAAGATGGTGTTAATCATATGAATGCTAGTGTCATTCATTGTATTACAATTTTAATACAGTTTTTTTTCATTCTTAAAATGTGTGTACATTCTCTCTGTATGTTAAGAGGCCAAAGCATATTTTCTTCCTTGGTTTGTTACTTTTGGGTATTGGACATATGGTATGTGGACCATATGCCATAAATATGTTAAGGATAGACCAGGAGATTTAGGCTCTTCTCTTTTGGAGGTCATTGAGGGGAAATGACTGCCAGTTGACTCAAGAGCTGGACTCATGCTCCTTACCCTCTCCCGAGTCCTTGGAATTTATGTTCTTCCCACGATTCCCACACTAGATGCCATTGCAAAGCACAGCTTTGAGAAAGTAGCTTACGTTGAGACCATCTGGATTGAATATGTGACTAAACCTAGTAAAGGCCTCTATGTAAACTTTTAAGATTCTTGTGGGTTGGTGAGGATATCTATTGTTCTTGCAGCTGCCAAAGACAAGCCACATATGTCAGTTCCCTTGCTTATAAGCCTGACACCTACCAACCTGGAGTGGTCAGCCTATTTTGCAAACCACCATTATCCCACAGTATCTATTAAATCACTTTTTTTTTTTTTTTTTGGTTTGGAATATTTAAAAAGCGTTAGTTTTATTTCAAATGTAATGTGAACTTCCCTTCGAAAGAAACTGACATTCTTACTATCTGTGACTGTAATTCTGGACCACAACTGCATAATGGATTAATTCCAGTCTAAACTGTGTATGTTTTACGGGCCCAAATTGTTTCTATCCCAGGTATCCTGTGAGTTGGCTCTTGCTCTCTAGGTATTTCTTGTTGTTTGGAAATGCAGTCACTCAAAGGAAGGTTTTTAAATACCTTATGTTCATCAGTTGATTGCTCTGAAACACTATATTCCTAATTCTCTGCAAAATATTAGCTGTGTGATGCTGTAGCTCTTAGTCCATCTGTACTACTGTAGCTCTCAAGCCCATTGGTGACTCACACTATGTGCTTTCCAGGATACCCAGGGGGAAATGGTTCCTCACAACAGCCGCTCCACAGTCTGATAATCAGTTTAACCCAGGACACAGACCTGTTACTGTGTGATTTTTTCCTAGAGTGCATTCTCTCTGGTCCAGCCATCCTTTTCTTTTTATAGATCAGCATTGTTCTTTGTTTTGTTTGCACTCTAAGGATAGAGGAATACCTTAATTTCTTTCTGAGGATAAATGTTTCTTGTTTACAGTCTAAGATGAAAATCAATTTCCTTTAGTGTAGCCATGTAACTTTTCCTTTATAATGATGTTAATGTTCCTCCATGAATGGTAGCTAGGGGCAAGATTGTTAAGTCATTTAAGAGCTAATTCACTGTGAATGCAGGTTTGCATTGAATTATATACATCCTGGTTATAAAACACAAGAAACAATGCTAAAATAATATGGAACTGGTACATTTTTTCTTTTCTTTATTTTAATTAAAGATTTTTGGGATGACAATGGTTAGTAAAGTTACATAGCTTTTCAGCTAAATGTATTCATTTTATAAATATAATCCTTAATGGATTTTCTTTTTTTTTTGGTAATTTATGTTTATATAGTTTTTCTATTGAAATATCTTATGACAACATTCACCAAAGAAAACTATTTTTTTAAATTAAAACAATCTCATTGTGCTAAAAACTATTTCTCTAAGGTTTCTGTGAATATCAAGTTTTTCTTATTGTGGTTAATCCAAACATTGTACATGGTCAATAACAGGAGATATTTTTTCCTCTTTCCTATTGATACTCTTTTTTAAGGCAATGTGAAATGATATATAGACTGACAAAAAACTCAGTCTCAAAGAATCTTATAAGTGCCGTACAACAATTCAAATCATGTTAAAATTATCATTATAGAGGCAGTAATGCTTCGTTCCATACCAAAATTTTATTTAATTTAGTGTGTACAGGGGTAGAAATATTTTATATGAGGTGTCCACATTTATATATTGTCTCTTTTGTATGCAATTGTATTCTAATTGGATTTTTTCAGGAAATCCTGCCAAATCTTTTGTTGACTTATAGCAGTTACGTGTTAAACAATTTCTGTAACTGATGATAGATATCATAAAATCCAAAGTAATGTGCAAATTTGGGTTACAAATCATCTTTAGAACTCCTACTCTGTCAATAGGAAGCCACATATTGTAATTTTATTGTAGAAATCATTTAAACCAAATTTCCCATTTTTTCCATTAAAAAGATACATAAATTTTAACCCAAATGTTTGCCTATATAGTCTGTGTTAGTGATTGCACTGACTTTCTTTAATGGCATTCTAAAAAGGCGTGAAACAATCTACCACATAAAGTAAGAACATAATGATATTTTAATTATTGTATTTAAAGTTATATGCACACAGCATAGAATCAGGGATTATTTTTAGGGTCTTTAATTAGTGTAAAGCTCTAAATAGAAAAAAATCTAGCTTGAATTAATAGCAATCTTTAATCAATATCCAAAGGTGTGTAATAAAACAAAATAATCATTAGAATATAAGAAAAACTTCTAAAAGTTATGAAAGTGTTTTACCAGTTGATGAAAGTAAATTGTGTAATTTAGATTTAATTCATTGAAAATACTTATAAATATGTATCACCTGGATTCAAATCTTATCTCTCCTTATCTTTTTGACCCTCAGTGCACTGTCAATCTCTTAAGGGTTCTAAATTAGAGCTGAAGTATTGTGTCTGTCTACCTCGCTCATGAACTGCCTGTGTGACTAATGTAAGTCATTTTTCTTCTTCATAAAGATGAACATTTTATAAATGAGTTATAACTCTAAAGTTAAACATCAAAAACCTTCAATGAAGTCATATTTCTGAAAGAGTCAAATTCAGTGCTTTAACTTTGTTTTCCTGGAGATAATTTTAATACACTGTTGGTGCATGCTGATTATTATTTTAAACTCTTTTTCAAGGAACTTATATACTAGGCACATGGCCCATCATCGCAAACAAATTCCATAACCTACAAAGTGACTTCACTTTTAATTCCTAAGAGGTGTTTTAACTGAAAATGATCGCTTATAAGTTGGGTGCCTGTTATAAAGGCGTTTACACATAACTTAGCTGACATACCCAGCACTTTTTAAACAGTCTTTTGTAGCCTATAAAGAAAGCCAGAATATATCACCCCAAAATATATCTCTTTGACATATAAATTATTTTGAATTGGAGACAACAAAGAAACCCAGTGAAGCACTCCCTTTTCTGCCTAGGCAGAATATAAATTATCCCTTTACTGGACACAGCCTTTTATCAGACCAGAGGTGGCACTGGAGGAATCTGCAAGCAAAACTTCCTCCATTGGTTTCCTCCCACGGATGTACCTTTCCACAGTTTGCCACCCTGGGAAACCTAGGACTATTTTCCTTTGTCATTTCTCTACAAGTGTATTGTTCTTAGTTGAAGATGCTGTATAAGCTGCAGTTCTAAGCACTGCTTTGAGTTGCTTTTTATTGAGGTTTCTCCCAGACGATGTGTACTGCACACAGTAATGAACTGTTTGGTTTTTCTCTTGTTAATCGGTCTTTTTGTTAAAGAGTCAGCAAAAAACCTGATAGAGGTAGAAGTAAAGTGTTGCTTCCCCTACATCCATGTCCATTAAAATCCTCGGTGTTTTTCTTAAACGTTGTTTTGTAGCCTACATATCTATTACAATCCCAGGTGTTTTTATTCTGGGCTGTCGTCTATCCCACCAAGTCAATTAATTATTTGGAGTTTGTTATAAATAGTGAGAAGCCTTAAAATAAGGAAACCTTTCATTGGTTTGTCCAAGGTAATGCTGACAGCCAGATGATATGCCGAGGGACCTCACTAGGTTAATAAGGGGATTTACCTATTCTTATATGTATAGTAAATATTTCTACATTTTAACTGAGAAAGTCACATAACAGATGCAATAAAATCCGCTTGTCATGGAATTATATGTGATGTTTCACAAGAAACCTCACATCGTTAGAAGGACACATTTTGATACAGGGCCCAAGAGAAGAGAAAACATCTGTGCTTTCAAATTCCCGTTGTATATCCCTGAACACGAGTGTGTTACCTTCCTTGTTGACCCTGCCTCTGTAAAGCTGTGCATGTCTTTGGTGACAGTGATGGTGGAAATAATCATGGTGTTAATGAACTGTAGTTTTTCAGCTGTCTTTGATGAGAGTATGGCAGTCTTTTCAAATAGAAGTTTGTAAAACTGTATCTCATCCATTGTCTACTGCAAATGTCATCTCCTTTCTCTCTTCTTTTGATGCTTCCCAGTAAAGTCTTCTTTCTGTTGATTCTTTTAGCTTCCTTTTATTTCATTTAATTTAAATACTAACTTAAAAGTATAGCCATTCAGGTCTGAAACAAATTCTTAGTGACTTCCGATTGAAACTTCTTTTCCATTAAGGGAACTAATAGACAAATAATCATTATGTGATGTACTGAATGGGTACAGTTCTTGCATTTGCTGTAAGAATAGCAAAAGCTTCTCTCTCTCTCTCTCTCTCTCTCTCTCTCTTTCTCTCTTTATGAGTGAGTGTGTGTGTGTGTGTGTGTGTGTGTCTACTTTACCCTAGGGAACAATTTGCAAAGATCAATAGAATATAGGTGTGGAAACTTGAAAATGTGTTTTCATCAATTTGCATTCCCTTTACTTAACACGGCATTAGTTACAATCTCTGACATTACAGTATCCAATTCCTTCATCCAATCCCTTATGTTCTATATGAAATTCAACAATTCTGTGCACATTTTTAATTCCTTTCTCATTGGTTTTGAGCTAATTTCTCAATAAAGCCCTTTTAACTAATAATCATATTTTTAAAAATTTAAACTTCACTTACTATGACTATAATATACACAAAAATGTGCATATTATGCACAATTTTTTAATGAGAAGGTCAGCAAAAATAATGTACTTTATCTGAGACAGTAATATAGGCATCAAAGATTAGAAACTAATTTCCTTAATTTCTAAGCCACTAAACTTTTCATTTTGCTTTAAAAGTGAATTCAAAATATATAATAAAAATGCAGGCTACTAGTATTGTGAACACTTAGTATAATCTCTTACTTGTACTTACTTATTTGTATGGTAAGTGAAGATAAGAGTACATTTTTCAGGTGGAATATTGCATTACTAAATAGAGTTGTGCTATCATCCTTCAGAGGAGAGACTTTTAAAACTTCTGTTTAGACGGTGATCTGAAAACAAGTGAACAAGTCCTTGGGATCAAAGATATCAAAAAAGATTTCACAAGTTTCCTACTAATTAGGGGGAAAAAAAATTAAAAGTCAATTATCTTTTAGTAGATGGTAAAATGAATAAGAAGCTTTCTAATGAAAGGAAAGGGAAAGAATGAAAACGGTTGATAACTTACATTCTATTCATTTTGTTAATATTTTATGTTTACCAACTCTGAGATGGTACAGAAAGCTGAGAAAAACAAGACTTTAAAAAATGATACTTAGGAACATTATAAAATTGTGTACCCACTTAGATTTTACACTAGATTTATTATTATTATTATTAGTTTCAGGTGTGCAAAAGCATAATGATTAGAGATTTACACCTCTCGCAAAGCAATAACCCCAGCAAGTCTACTACCTCTCTGACATCGTCATAGCTATTACAATACCATTGGCTATATTCCCTATGCTGTATTTTATGTCCTGTGAATATATATGTGTGTGTGTGTGTGTGTGTGTGTGTGTGTGTGTATATATATATACACACACACACACATATATATATTTACAGTTGGCATTTCAATATTATTTCATATTAGTTTCAGGTATACATTGCAGTGTTTAGGCATCTATATCAACTATAAAGTAATTCCTCCATAAGTTTGAAACCCTACATAGTCTTTAAAACGCTGTTGATTATATTCCTCATACTGTATTTCACATTCATGTGACTATTTTGGAAAAAAACAATTTGTACTTTCTAATCCTTTCACCTTTCTCACCTATCCCCCAATCCCTCACCCACCTTTCGGTTTGTTCTCTGTATCTGTGAGTCTATGTTTATTTTGTTTGGTCATTTATTCTGTTCTTTAGATTCTACATACAAGTGAGATCATAAGGTATTTGTCTTTGTCACTCTGACTTATTTCACAGCACAAAATCCTCTAGGTCCATCCATGTTGTTGTAAATGGTAAGATTTTATTCTTTTTTATGTATAAATGTACCACAATTTCTTTATACAATTGTCTATTGATGGGCATTTTGATTATTTCCATATATTGACTATTGTAAATAGCAGTGTAATAAACATAGGGATATATAGATATTCAAATTAGTATTTTGGATGTCTGTGGATAAATACCCAGGAGTGTAATTGCTGGGTCATAAGATAGGTCTATTTTTAATTTTTGGGGGAACCTCCATAGTGTTTTCCATAGTGGAAAACACTATTTTTTGCCGTCCCAGCAACAGTGCACGAAGGTTCGTTTTTCCCTATATCCTCGCCAGCACCTGTTGTCTGTTGATTTATTAATGACAGCCATTCTGATAGGAGGTGGTATCTCATTGTGGTTTTTATTTAGATTTCTCTGATGATTAGTGACACTGACCATTTTTTCATGTGTCTATTGACTATCTATCTGTATGTCCTCTTTGGAGCTATGTCTATTTAGGTCCTTGGCCCATTTTTAAATTAGATTGTTTGATTTCTTTGGTGATGAGTTGTAAGAGTTTTTTGTTTATTTATTTTAATAAATTTTGGATATTAACTCCTTATCAAATTAATCATTGGCAAATGTCTTCTCCCATTCAGTAGGATGACTTTTTGTTTTGTTGAGGATTTTCTTTACTATAAAAAAAAAAACACTTTGAGATTGATGTAGCCCCATTTGTTTATTTTTTCTTTTGCTTCCCTTGTCCAGGGAGAAATATCAGTAAAAATATCGCTAAGGGCAATGTCTGAGAGTTTATTTCCTGTATTTTCTTCTAGGAGTTTTATGGTTTCAGAACTTACATTTATGTCTTTAATCTGTTTTGAGTTTATTTTTGTATGTGGCTTAGTAAGGTGGTCCAATTTCATTATTTTTTGTATGTATCAGTCCAATTTTCCTAGTACCATTTACTAAACAGGCTGTCTCTACCCCAGTGTACAGTTTTGCTTTCTTTGTCATAGATTCAATGGCCATATAGGCATGGATTTATTTCTAGGCTCTCTATTCTGTTTAATTGATCTATGGGTCTGTTTTTATATCAGCACCATGCTGTTTTGATTACTATAGCCTTGTAGTATAATTTGATATCAGGTTGCATGATATCTTCAGCTTTGCTCTTCTTTCTCAGGATTGTTATGGATATTTGCAGTCTTTTATGGTTCTGTATAAATTTTAGGATTATTTGTTCTAGTTCTGTGAAAAATGCCAATATGCCATTGGTATTTTCATGAGGATTGTGTTTAATCTATATATTGTTTTATGTAATATGGTTATTTTAACTATATTAATTCTCCCTATCCTTGAGCATGATGTATGTGTCCATTTATTTGCATCTTCTTTAATTTCTGTCTTCAATGTTTTATAATTTTCTGAGTACAGGTCTTTTACTTCCTTGGTTAAATTTATTCTTAAGTTTTTTTGTTTGTTTGTTTTTTTATGTTTGTTTTGATGTTTGGCAATTTTAGATGGAATTGTTTTCTTAATTTCTCTTTCTGATAATTAATTATTGGTGTATAAAAATGCAACTGATTTCTGAATGTTAATTTTGTATCCTGCTACTTTGTTAAATTCATTTATCAGTTCTAAATTTTTTTGTGTGTGTGGAATCTTTGATATTCTCTTCATATAACATCACGTCATCTGCAAATAATGACTAATTTACCATTTCCTTTCCTATTTGGATGACTTTTATTTCTTTTTCTTATTTGATTACTTTGGATAGAACTTCCAGTACTATGTTAAATAAGTGGTGAAAGTGGGCATCCTTGTCTTATTCCTGATATTAAGCTTTCAGCTTTTTCCCATTGGTATGATATTAGCTGTGGATTTGCTATATATGGCCTTTAATATGTTGAGACATGTTCCCTCTATCCCCACTTTGCTGAGAGTTTTAATCATAAATGAATGCTTGATTTTGTCAAATGCTTTTTCTGCATATATTGATATGACCATATGATTTTTATTTTTCATGTTGTTTATATGATATGTTATTTTAATTGATTTGCAGATAATGCACTGACCTTGCATAGCAGTAAAGAATCCCACTTGATCATGCTGTGTGATCTTTTTAATATATTGCTGAATTGGGTTTGATAATATTTTGTTGAGATTTTTGCATCTGTTTTCTTTAGGGATATTGGCCTACAGTTTTTGTTGTTGTCATTATTTGTTTGTTTCTTTTTGTAATGTCTTTGTCTGGTATGGATTCAGGGTAATAGAGGTCTCATAAAATGAGCTTAGGAGCCTTTCCTCTAGAATATTTTGGAATCCTTTGAAGAGAATTGGTGTTAAATCTTTTTTGAATGTTCAGTAAAATTCACCTGTGAAGTCATCTCATCCAGGACTTTTATTTGTTGGGAGCTTGTTGATTACTGATTGAATTTCACTGGTAGTAATTAGTCTGTTCAGATTTTCTGTTTCTTCTTGTTTTGGCCTTGGAAGATTTTATGCTTCTAAAGATTTATCCATTTCTTTCAGATTGTCCAATTTGTTTGCATCTGGTTGCTTGCAGTATTTAAAAAACAACAACAAAAAAAAAACACACAAAAAAAACACACACTGTATTTCTGTGGTGTCCATTGTTACTTCTCTTTCATTTCTGATTTTCTTCATTTGAGTCCTCTCTCTCAAATATATATATATATGGAGAGAGAGAGAGAGAGAGAGAGATTTTTAGACTCTATTTTGTTTATTATTTCTAATCTTAGTTATTTCCTTCCTTGTACTCACTCTCGGCTTTGTTTGATGTTCTTTGTTCAGTTCCCTTAGGTGTAAAGACAGACTGTCGAATTGAGATTTTTCTTATTTCTTTGCAGAACCTGCCCTGATCTGAATTTCACTCTCAGGGCTGCTTTTGTTGTGTCCCATGGATTTGGGGTTGTGTTTTCATTTTCATTTGTCTCAAAGTATGTTATCATTTCTTCCTTGATCTCATTGTTAACCCATTCATTGTTTAGTAATATGTTGTTTAGTTTCCCAGTGTTTGTGTGTTTTTCAGTTTTGTTCTTGTAATTGATTTCTAGTTTCATACCACTGTGGTTGGAGAAGACACTTGGTATGATTTTATTCTTCTGAAATTTATTGAGACTTGTTCTGTGGCCTAACACATGTTCTATCTTGAAAATGTTCCATGTTCACTTGAAAAGAATGTATATAATGTCACTTTGGGGTGAAATGCTCTGAAAATATAAGTTAAATCCACCTGGTCTAGTGTGTGATGTGACACTGCTATTTCCGTGCTGATATTTTTTGTGGAAGACCTGTCCATTTGTGTCAGTGGGGTGTTAAAGTCCATACTATGATGGTGTTACTGTTGATCTTTGCCTGTATGTCAGTCATGATTTGCTTTATATATTTAGATGCTCCTATGTTAGGTGCATAAATATTTGCTAAGGTGATGTCTTCTTGTTAGAATGATATCTTTATTATAATGTAATGTTCTTTTTTGTCTTTTATTATACTCTTCATATTAAAATCTATTTTGTCCAGTGCAAGTATTGCCATCCCAGCTTTTTTTTTTCTTTTCCTTTTCCTTTTTTGTTGTGTGTGTGTGTGTGTGTGTGTGTGTCTGTCTGTCTGTTTGCGTGTGTGTGTGTCCATTTGCATGGACTACGTTTTTTTTTCATCCTTTTACTTTCAGTCTGTGCATGTCTTTCGATCTGAGGTGGGTCTCTAGTAGACAGCACATGCATGGCTCTTGTTTTTTTAATTCAGTAAGCTATCCTATGTCTTTTGATTTGAGCATTTATTTCATTTATATTTCAAGTGATTATTGATAGGTATATAGTTATTACCATTTTATTATTTATATATTTTTTTTATCTCTTCAGGGGGGACCTCTGCCATTGAGGTGTCCCTCCCATGTTCAACCACCATCTGTGTCCCTGGGGACAGCCTACTTCCCATCTCTCCACCTCTCACCAGTCACTTTGTCTTTTTGTGTGGCCTCTTCTTTATATCCTTAGTTCGGCTAGTGTTCAGATGATTCTTGAGGTTGATTGTTCTATGATTTACTTGTAATTTTGGTGTGATCTTGGGATGCAGTAGGCATAGCATTTATCTTACTACTAGGTTTTTTACAACCAAAATTCTGAAGGGCTCTATTTATTTTGTTAAAAATCATATCCTTTGTAGTAAGTGCCTAGCACATTGCAAGTAATACTGATTAATGAAAGAATTAATATTAAACCAGGTTAACACATAACAGTGCAGTTTAATAAATGATATTGATATTCATTATCTTGATTTGCCAAGAAAAGTTTGAATTTTATTGAATGTACTCTATTTCAAATGTCCATCTTCAATTTATTCCTGTATAAATGGCATCTATTACCAAGTTCCCAAGCGACTAGATTTCAATCTACTAACTAATTCTAGGACCAAACAGTAATTTGTTGACAAGATTACTACAGTTAAGTATTGGATTTGATGAGCAATATTTGAAAAAATAAATGAGAATGCTTCCATCAAACAGTGAAAAGACAGAGGAAGGAAATTTATCAAAGGTCTAAAATATACCAGAAATTTTGCCAGGTTCATTTAAATAAACAAACATCCCCCCCCCCCCCCGCCGTACAGCCACAGAATGAGAGGCAATGTATTACTCTGACTTTATATATGAGAAAACTGTGACTGAAAAATGTGAAAGGCCATATACCTAGTTAAGTGGTAGGGTTGAATTAAGCTCCTACATAACTTCAAGCCCAGGATCTGTTCAATTTGCATTTACGATACACTATATATTTCTCTACAGTATTTTTTTTCTTCTTTAATCTTTGTAAGCATTGTGCATTCTGTTTGGGTCCTGCATGCCATTCATTTTTACTTATAGTATCTGTTAGACAATAGCTTCAATATGAGAATACTTAAATATGTGATATTTTAAAACAAGCAGTGCCCACATATTCTTCAATATACATTTGTAACACTTCTATGTGATAATCATTTAATCATCCATATATTTCTCTACTAAATTTTGTTGCCCCATCTAGACTATAATTAAATTTAAAAAAAATGTTCCTTCGTTCCTCCCCTCCTTTTCCTTCCCTTCTCCTCCCCTCTCTCTATATTTCCTTTTTGCCCACTATACATTTTAAAACGTAGAGATATTTCACTCGAGATTTTTAAAATTATTTTATTGAATAAATACTTTGGAGGGGGTGCTTCCTATATTAGTTCTGACATATAAAGAGCTTGGGAGTCATTAGTATCATCTTAACATCAAGATAAAACTGAGCAAACTGAAAATAAATGACTTTTCTTGGACTCCTCAGAAAACTGAGGTGCAGGACAAATTGCCACCCTGAAATTTAAAGAGATAAATCTAGACAGTCAGAGCTGAGGTCTGCTTCCCAAGAGCAGAAGCTGGTGAACCATAAGCTGTTAAGAACTTTTAAATGGCAACTGTGATGAATTTCTGGAGGCTAAGTGTGGACCACCTTGAGAGTGAGAAACTGCTGGGGACACAGCTGGAAAGGGGCTTTAAAGTTTAGGAATCCTTCCAGGTTTTCATGGTGAAGAGCCTAGACCTATCCCCTCAAGGCTCTGGCAGGGAAAGTGAGGAGTAACCTTGCTAAATACATCCAGAGCACTCTCTATAACAAAGCCTACTCTCTCCAGCAAAAACATTTTATCGGAATTTGTTTTGATAGGGAGAGGGGCATTTCTCTGACTCCAGGCCACTCTAGCCTTCCTTTCTCATCTAAGAAGGGGGAAACACTGGTGTAGGTCACAGCCCGGGGATAGAACCCCACTAAAAAGCTGAGATTTAATCTTCAAATACTAGAAAGCTTCTGCCCATACATTTCACTAGCATACCAATAGGACTCCTTTATAATTACAGTGGATTACAGCTGAATGAGTTTCAAAGTGCCAACTCTATCTGACGAGAATTTCTTAGGGAAACCACAGGATTATATGGGAGATAAAAGAAGAGCACTAGAGGAATTTTAAGCTTCTGGCACCTACAGCTATAGCAAATATTGAACACAGAGCAACTAATAGCCAGATTAATATAAAACCTCATACTAAAGACCTGTTTATGTCACTTACTATTGTCTAATACATTATGTCTAGCATTAAACAAAAAACTGCAAAGCAGGCTAAAAAGAAAGTAAAACACAATCTAAAGAGATCCATTAAGCATCAGAATCAGACTCAGGTATGCCACAGATTTTAGAATTATCTGTCAGAGACTTTAAAATAATTATAATTAATATTATGTTACTAATAGAAAAAGTCGACAACATATAAGAACAGATAGCTATTGTAAACAGAGAAACTCTAAGAAACAAAATCAAAAGGAAGTGTTAGAAATTAAAACCACTAACAAAAATGAAGAATGTCTTTAATTGGCTCATCAGCAGAATGGATGTCACTGAGGAAAGAATCGATATGTTTGAAAATGTCAGTAGAATGTTTCTGAACTGAAATGCAAAGAGAAAAATAAAATGAATAAAAAAGAATATCTATAAACTGTGGGGACAACTTCAAAAGATGTTACAGACATGTAATTGAAATGCCAAAAGGAGAAGAGAGAGATTAGAACAGAAGAAATATTTGATGAAATACTGGCTACGAATTTTTCAAAATTAATGGCAGCTGGCAAGCTACAGATCAAGGCATCTCAAAGGACACCAAGCAGTATAAATAGATAATTTTGGTTAAGGACATAATATACTTTACACAGAACCATCAAATATGTTAATTATTATGGTAGGGTCAAGTGGGAGAAAGAGACATCCAGACTCCTAATCCCACCCGCTGAATAAAACCACAGTTGTTGTAGGAATGGTTTCTGACAAGGAGGTCAATTTTAATTTGATCTAATTATAAGATTTGTTTTTATTTAGTCAGCCAATATGAGGAAAATAATTTACAGTGACACTAGTGAAAAACAGATGTGCAATACAATTTAAAATTTTTCTTATGGTTTTCAATTTTGTACATAAGTTTATATATTGAGAGCAAATACAAATTTATATATATACACACAGTCATATACTTTTATTATTTTGTTAGTAGTTACCATATAGCTACTGTTTAGTATTCATTATTATAACTACTTAAAAACTAATAAAATAAAAATAAATCACACATTAGGCCTTCTTACTTGGGCATACACTTTTTAATCTCTTTGGCATTACAAACAACAGAAAGGAGAATTGATTGTTCTTAGTGCCCATAGGAATCCAGGTAAAAAAAGTCTTACTTCTAATCCCATCCATGGAAAAATGTAGTATTTCTAAGTTATTTTTATGTTTGCTAGTTATGCAGAACAAAAACAAAACAAAAAAACAGCAAGAACATATGAGACCCTTGTTGGGATAATCACATTTCTCTCCTGTTAGGAACTGATACCAGGTGATCCTTGTAAACAGAACACACAAAATATTAGGGAGAAACTGACTTAGTGAATGTTCTCAAAATTTCTGGTATACTGTGTTAATACCTATGGCAACATAAGAGAAAGATGTGGCCCCTATACTTGAGGGGAAAACATTCACGTAATCATCTATTTTAGTTTTCTTTATTTTTAATTGTCTTCTTTTCTCCTCTGGAAAACAAATACCAGAAGAAATTTCTACCAATAGCAATTAGATAAACTGATGAATGAAAAATTATGGGTAATTGCCTAAAGTACTCCCTGGCTCCCTTCCCATCTGGAAATCTGGACTCAGTATTCTTTCTCTAAGATGCTTTGTCTTGGCTCTTAGAATGGAGTGTTTCTGACATTAGACAATTTGATACCTTCTATGATCAATCAAAACAGCCTCTAATGACTATTTAGGGAGATTTGCTCAATATATTTAGAAGAGTTGATGCTAGTAATCAGAATAATGCTGCCTTTTGTCACACGCAAATAGGCAAGCCAGGAGACATTTTGACCAGGCATATTGTCTGTACAACTGACTTTTAATTTTTATGCATCTTTTTTTTTTTTTGGTTCTAAAACTGACACTGATACCACAAAGAGGAGAGAAGTGAAATGATTGTGGAAGTATATAATCGATAAGTAATGAACAGTAATTATTTATTGGACAGTAAATCAATAGGAGCAGCTTGTGCCATTTTCATATTGTCACACATATAACAGATAACTAGGCATAATCAATAGCAAGCTAATTCCTATAGCCCCAAAGAAATGAATTATTCTATAAATATGTATGTGCTCAATAAATCAAGTTGGCATAAACTCCTTCTGAACAAGTTAGAAATGTCCTATACTGTCTAATTTTCCAGTCTATTTGTAAAAATTTAAAAATACAAAAAGCACTGTTTTGTACTAAATGTGATTATCCTGGCATAACTGTGAACATATATTTTTCACTTATGTGTGCCAAATTATTTATAAATATTATATCATCAAATGTCAGAAAATCAATCAGTTGACAGTAGACTCACATGACATAGATATATGAGTATTAAGGAAGGACTTAAGACTGAAAGGAAATGGTTCTAGATAAAAATTCAGGTTTGTAGGAATATCTAAGGAATGGCAAAAATAGTAAGTGGGCAAATGTAATTTATTTTTCTTGAATTTTTTTAAATGAAACTATTAAGTTATTTAGTGAACAGGTTAAAACATGTTCTTTGTGTTTCATAATGTAGAAACACATAAGAGTGAGAGAACAAAGGACAGGTGGATATCAACAGAAGTATACTGTTTTAAATTTCTCATATGATAAATGAAGTGGTAGACATGTGATAAATAAAATGGTATAATATTAATCCAAATTAGATCCTAAGAAGTTAATGTATATTGTAATTCCTAGAGAAGCCATTGTGAAAAAAAATAAAACATATAGTTACATGCATATGGAAAGCATAAAAATAAATTCTGAAATTAATTGAATAATAAATGAAAAACTTTGTTCTAAAATAAGCAGGAAAAAAGAAATAAAAGCAAGTGAAGTACATATCATTGTCTTCATTTTATAGAAGAAGATAAAAATAAAAAAAGGAAAAGGATGGGAAAAGATATGTAATGAAAACACTAGATATAAGAAACACAATGTGGCTCTGTATTCATCTCAGAAAAAAATACATAGATGAACCTAATAGAACTTCAAAACCATGAAACAAAATTTAACCAAAAAGGAATGAATAGGCAAATTTCAGAAAAATTGTTGAAATTTTTAGCATTAATTTTTAGCAGTTAATAGAACATTGGTAGAAAACAGGAGAGAACATCTGTTTCCAGACATGACAGGACAATTGTTTTTGCAGTAGCCTATAAAAAATACAGCAACTATAAAAAATGAGCAGAATTTACATGGCAAAGTTTTAGTCCTGAAAAATAGCATCATAAGATGGCAATTACTGATAGCAAACTCACAAGATGAACACTGTGATTACAGCAGGCTGTGAACAATTTCCCAAAGCAGAATGTTGTCATTCTGTTGGAGCTAAAGAAGCTGAGATGAGAATTGGGGGCTGCTGAAGCATTTGGAATATGGGAGGCAGGGCACTTAGAGAAGGAGATTGAAACAATAAGCCTGTATACAGGTTGGTTACAAGTTTCTGGTTGAGGGTTAGACTTGTGCAAGTGCAGGACAAGACAATACGATGTTCACAAAACAGGTGTTGTTAGGTTATGAACAGAAAAACAAGTCTGGAGAGCAAAGATTCAAGAAGTTATTTAGTACTGGTCTAGCCAGAATAAAGAAAACATTTTAATGCCTAGGAATTTACCTGAGATACCAAAATACCATACTCAGAAATGATGATTACCCTAGAGAAAGGACTGTTCTAGACATACTCTTATGAAGCTTAAAACCAAGCTTTAGTAAGATCTACAGAGGAGATAACATCTGCAGATTGAGAACAACCATGCTAGATGACCTTAGAAAACTGAATTTTCCACATGTCTTCTCTAAGCATTAAACCGGGTCTACATGAGTTCAAGGTCATTAGGGAATAATTGAGCTACCTGCTAGAACAAACATCAATACTTTTCAATACAAGAAAACAGAATGCAGAGCCTCTAAAATATATCACGCACCATGTTCAGCTTTCAATTAAAAAATAAATAAATAAATAAACATGCAAACCAACAGTAAAATGTTATCCAAAGTCAAGAGATAAATAGACAATATAAATTCATATCAACAGACTCAGGAAATTGGATGTAGCAAACAAAAACTTTAAAACAGATATTATAGATATAAAGACAGAGATGTATTTTCAGCAGGAAAAAAGGGACCTAAAATAAAATTAGGGATGCAGAAATTATAAAATAACTGAAATGAAAAAGTTCTCAAATATATATAGAACATATCTGTCAATAAGAGTACAAACAGCCAGGGCAGTTGAATGGGATTATCTCTATATTTATTACATTTGTAATGTATGAAATAGGAAGAATAAAGTTGAAGGTGGAAAAAGGGAATGGAAATTATAAAATGTGAACTGAGTTGTGCAAAGTGGAAAATGAGAATTTTCACGTATGAATTCAGATGTGGGCAGTGAGAATTGGGGAACGTGAAGTATCAAGTGTGAGGTTTATAACGGTATATGTAGTATTAGTGCTAAATATATTTTAATGAGTTAGGGATACTTGAACTGAAAGAGGTTGGACTTATTAGCCAATAGAGGAAATAAATAAAGTAGAAAAATGAAATATACGAATATTTTGTTGAGTGAAAAGAAAAGAAGATAGAAGACCAAGAGAGCTGCATAAGGGAGCTTGGGCAACAAAAAAGAAAAAACAAGAAAATAGACTTAAATTATATCAATAATTATATTAAATCTAAAAGGAGTAAATATTTTAATTAAAAGATACAGGTTGTTAAACTGGTGAAGAAACCAAGACCCAAGCTTATGCTCTGCTTTCAAACACATAGATTGAAAGTAAAAGGATGAAAAAATAGGCATACCACACAAACAGCTTAAGGAAGCTGGTGTGGCTATATCACTGTCTGACAAGGCAGACCTAACACCAAGGAGTATTAAGGCATATGAAGAGGGGCATTCCATGATAATATAAGGGGTAATTCACCAGGAAAAAAATAACCAGCCTAATTTAGTATGCTGATAATAATAGAGTTCCAAAAGCCATGAAGAAAATTCTGATGGAACAAAAGGGAGGATCAGAAAAATACACCATCACTGGAACCACTATTTTCTCAGTAATTAGAATAGACTGCATTGTGTGTAAAGTTGTATTAGTTTCTTATTGCTGCTATAACAAATCACTGCAAACTTAGTGGTTTAAAACAGCACAAATGTATAATCTTACATTTGGAAGTCAGCACTTGAAATAGGTCTCACTGGGCTGAAATCAAGATATCAGCAAGGCAATGCTCTTTTCAAGAAGCTCTAAGGAGGACTGCTTTTTGTTTCCTTTGACTTTTCTATCTTCCAGAGGTTGCCTATTTGTCTCTTAGCCCCCTTCCATCTTCAAAGCCTGCAGTGGCTGGCTGTGTTTCTTTCATCTCATCACTCTAACAATTGATCTTCTGTCTCCCTCTTCAACATTTAAGTATCCTTATAATTACAATAGCCCAACTATTTAATCCTGGATAATCTCCCTATGTTAAAGCCAGCTGACCAGCAAACTTAATTCCACCTGGAACCTTAATTCTTCCTTGTCACTTAAGGTAACATATTCACAGCTTCTGGGGGTTATCATGTGGACGTATTGAGTGACCACTATTCTGCATACCACAGTTATACATCAAAAAACATAACTAAAAGAAAACATTAATGTTCAAAAGACCAGTATAAAATAATTCTGATGTATTTAAACCAGAAATATAAATACAAATCTTAAAAAAAATGTTTAACATAATTTAATATATATTTTTAATATAAATTTTCATGGTTTACCTCACTTTACGCTTTTCAGTTTCATGGCTATCCTTATCTTTACCCACTACTCTCTTTTCAGTCAAGGCCTGATTGAACATGCATCAGAATCAGACCTCTAGTTTTACTTTGGCTTAACAAGTATCTGACATTTTACCAGAAATAGTCTATGTTGATCTCATGTTGTAGTCTGGATGGTTGTGTATTTCATACCTGAGTTCTAGAACTGGTATCCTATGTGATGATAGTCTGATTAAAATAGTTCAGATTGAAATGGATGTTTTTGTCAAAACTCCCTGACTCAAATGTCTTTTTCCCTTCTGCCAACTTCTTGTTTACCTTGGCAATGAAATTTCTGAGCCAGAAACTTCAAACTAATGTGACCCGTTTAGCTAATTAAGACAAACAGATATGACCCTGCTATTTGCAAATAAAATTTCCGGTTCTATATTTCTGTATTGAAGACACAGTGGGGTTGGTTGATATTTGGTAAGTAATTACCTTACTAATTAGCGTCGTGGTGCCACCCCCAAGAGAGTGATCTGTCCCTCGTCTTCCTGTGGTTGCT